>NW_026947851.1:0-124000 GCF_034190915.1 Cavia porcellus | reverse complement strand
ACTGCTACTAGTGAATGTAATGTAACACACACCCATACAATGCGCACCACCCCGTGTTGATTTTCTCACTCCAACTAGTGAATGTAATGTAACACACACTCATACAATGCGCACCACCCCGTGATGTTTTTCTCACTCCTACTAGTGAATGTAATGTAACACACACCCATACAATGCGCACCACCCCGTGATGTTTTTCTCACTCCTACTAGTGAATGTAATGTAACACACACCCGTACAATGCGCACCACCCTGTGATGTTTTTCTCACTCCTACTAGTGAATCTAATGTAACACACACCCATACAATGCGCACCACCACGCGATGTTTTTCTCACTCCTATTAGTGAATGTAATGTAACACACACCCATACAATGCGCACCACCCCGTGATGTTTTTCTCACTGCTACTAGTGAATGTAATGTAACACACACCCATACAATGCGCACCACCCCGTGTTGATTTTCTCACTCCTACTAGTGAATGTAATGTAACACACACCCATACAATGCGCACCACCCCGTGTTGATTTTCTCACTCCTACTAGTGAATGTAATGTAACACACACCCATACAATGCGCACCCCCCCTGAGGTTTTTCTCACTCCTATTAGTGAATGTAATGTAACACACACCCATACAATGCGCACCACCCCGTGATGTTTTTCTCACTCCTACTAGTGAATCTAATGTAACACACACCCATACAATGCGCACCACCACGCGATGTTTTTCAGAAACCTATCCTACATTGCCACTGCATGTTCCCGGACCTCCCCATGCTGACCACCCCGCAGTGCTTTTGTCCATCCTACATTGCCACTCACTGCCTATCCTAAATCAGACCCTCCGATTCACACCACCCCGTGATGTTTTTCTCACTCGTACTAGTGAATGTAATGTAACACACACCCATACAATGCGCACCACCCCGTGATGTTTTTCTCACTCCTACTAGTGAATGTAATGTAACACACAGCCATACAATGCGCACCACCCCGTGATGTTTTTCTCACTGCTACTAGTGAATGTAATGTAACACACACCCATACAATGCGCACCACTCCGTGATGTTTTTCTCACTCCTACTAGTGAATGTAATGTAACACACACCCATACAATGCGAACCACCCCGTGATGTTTTTCGCACTCCTACTAATGAATCTAATGTAACACACACCCATACAATGCGCACCACCCCGCGATGTTTTTCAGAAACCTATCCTACATTGCCACTGCATGTTCCCTGACCTCCCCATGCTGACCACCCCGCAGTACTTTTCTCCATCCTACATTGCCACTCACTGCCTATCCAAATTCAGACCCTCCGATTCACACCACCCCGTGATGTTTTTCTCACTCCTAGTAGTGAATGTAATGTAACACCCACCCATACAATGCGCACCACCCCGTGATGTTTTTCTCACTCCTACTAGTGAATGTAATGTAACACACACCCATACAATGCGCACCACCCCGTGATGTTTTTCTCACTCCTACTAGTGAATGTAATGTAACACACACCCATACAATGCGCACCCCCCCTGATGTTTTTCTCACTCCTATTAGTGAATGTAATGTAACACACACCCATAAAATGCGCACCACCCCGTGATGTTTTTCTCACTCCTACTAGTGAATCTAATGTAACACACACCCATACAATGCGCACCACCACGCGATGTTTTTCAGAAACCTATCCTACATTGCCACTGCATGTTCCCTGACCTCCCCATGCTGACCACCCCGCAGTGCTTTTGTCCATCCTACATTGCCACTCACTGCCTATCCTAAATCAGACCCTCCGATTCACACCACCCCGTGATGTTTTTCTCACTCCTACTAGCGAATGTAATGTAACACACACCCATACAATGCGCACCACCCCGTGATGTTTTTCTCACTGCTACTAGTGAATGTAATGTAACACACACCCATACAATGCGCACCACCCCGTGTTGATTTTCTCACTCCTACTAGTGAATGTAATGTAACACACACCCATACAATGCGCACCACCCCGTGATGTTTTTCTCACTCCTACTAGTGAATGTAATGTAACACACACCCATACAATGCGCACCACCCCGTGATGTTTTTCTCACTCCTACTAGTGAATGTAATGTAACACACACCCGTACAATGCGCACCACCCTGTGATGTTTTTCTCACTCCTACTAGTGAATCTAATGTAACACACACCCATACAATGCGCACCACCACGCGATGTTTTTCAGAAACCTATCCTACATTGCCACTGCATGTTCCCTGACCTCGCCATGCTGACCACCCCGCAGTGCTTTTGTCCATCCTACATTGCCACTCACTGCCTATCCTAAATCAGACCCTCCGATTCACACCACCCCGTGATGTTTTTCTCACTCCTACTAGTGAATGTAATGTAACACACACCCATACAATGCGCACCACCCCGTGATGTTTTTCTCACTCCTATTAGTGAATGTAATGTAACACACACCCATACAATGCGCACCACCCCGTGATGTTTTTCTCACTGCTACTAGTGAATGTAATGTAACACACACCCATACAATGCGCACCACCCCGTGTTGATTTTCTCACTCCTACTAGTGAATGTAATGTAACACACACCCATACAATGCGCACCACCCCGTGATGTTTTTCTCACTCCTACTAGTGAATGTAATGTAACACACACCCATACAATGCGCACCATCCCGTGATGTTTTTCTCACTCCTACTAGTGAATGTAATGTAACACACACCCATACAATGCGCACCACCATGTGATGATTTTCTCACTCCTATTAGTGAATGTAATGTAACACACACCCTTACAATGCGCACCACCCCGTGATGTTTTTCTCACTCCTACTAGTGAATGTAATGTAACACACACCCATACAATGCGCACCACCCCGTGATGTTTTTCTCACTCCTACTAGTGAATGTAATGTAACACACACCCATACAATGCGCACCACCCCATGATGTTTTTCTCATTCCTACTAGTGAATCTAATGTAACACACACCCATACAATGCGCACCACCCCGCGATGTTTTTCAGAAACGGATCCTACATTGCCCCTGCTTGTTCCCTGACCTCCGCATGCTGACCACCCCGCGGTGCTTTTCTCCATCCTACATTGCCACTCACTGCCTATCCTAATTCAGACCCTCCGATTCACACCACCAGATGATGTTTTTCTCACTGCTACTAGTGAATGTAATGTAACACACACCCATACAATGCGCACCACCCCGTGATGTTTTTCTCACTCCTACTAGTGAATGTAATGTTACACACAACCATACAATGCGCACCACCCCGTGATGTTTTTGTCACTCCTACTAGTGAATGTAATGTAACACACACCCATAAAATGCGCACCGCCCCGTGATGTTTTTCTCACTCCTACTAGTGAATGTAATGTAACACACAGCCATACAATGCGCACCACCCCGTGATGTTTTTCTCACTGCTACTAGTGAATGTAATGTAACACACACCCATACAATGCGCACCACCCCGTGATGTTTTTCTCACTCCTACTAGTGAATGTAATGTAACACACACCCATACAGTGCGCACCACCCCGTGATGTTTTTCTCACTCCTACTAGTGAATGTAATGTAACACACACCCATACAGCGCGCACCACCCCGTGATATTTTTCTCACTCCTAATAGTGAACGTAATGTAACACACACCCATACAATGCGCACCACCCCGTGATGTTTTTCTCACTCCTAATAGTGAATGTAATGTAACACACACCCATACAATGTGCACCACCCCGTGATGTTTTTCTCACTCCTACTAGTGTATCTAATGTAACACACACCCATACAATGCGCACCACCCCGTGATGTTTTTGTCACTCCTACTAGTGAATCTAATGTAACACACACCCATACAATGCGCACCACCCCGTGATGTTTTTCTCACTCCTACTAGTGAGTGTAATGTAACACACACCCATACAATGCGCACCACCCCGTGATGTTTTTCTCACTCCTACTAGTGAATCTAATGTAACACACACCCATACAATGCGCACCACCACGCGATGTTTTTCAGAAACCTATCCTACATTGCCACTGCATGTTCCCTGACCTCCCCATGCTGACCACCCCGCAGTGCTTTTGTCCATCCTACATTGCCACTCACTGCCTATCCTAAATCAGACCCTCCGATTCACACCACCCCGTGATGTTTTTCTCACTCGTACTAGTGAATGTAATGTAATACACACCCATACAATGCGCACCACCCCGTGATGTTTTTCTCACTCCTACTAGTGACTGTAATGTAACACACACCCATACAATGCGCACCACCCCGTGATGTTTTTCTCACTCCTACTAGTGAATGTAATGTAACACACACCCGTACAATGCGCACCACCCCGTGATGTTTTTCTCACTCCTACTAGTGAATCTAATGTAACACACACCCATACAATGCGCACCACCACGCGATGTTTTTCAGAAACATATCCTACATTGCCACTGCATGTTCCCTGACCTCCCCATGCTGACCACCCCGCAGTGCTTTTGTCCATCCTACATTGCCACTCACTGCCTATCCTAAATCAGACCCTCCGTTTCACACCACCCCGTGATGTTTTTCTCACTCCTACTAGTGAATGTAATGTAACACACACCCATACAATGCGCACCACCCCGTGATGTTTTTCTCACTCCTATTAGTGAATGTAATGTAACACACACCCATACAATGCGCACCACCCCGTGATGTTTTTCTCACTGCTACTAGTGAATGTAATGTAACACACACCCATACAATGCGCACCACCCCGTGTTGATTTTCTCACTCCTACTAGTGAATGTAATGTAACACACACCCATACAATGCGCACCACCCCGTGATGTTTTTTTCACTCCTACTAGTGAATGTAATGTAACACACACCCATACAATGCGCACCACCCCGTGATGTTTTTCTCACTCCTACTAGTGAATGTAATGTAACACACACCCATACAATGCGCACCACCCCGTGATGTTTTTCTCACTCCTACTAGTGAATGTAATGTAACACACACCCATACAATGCGCACCACCCCGTGATGTTTTTCTCACTCCTACTAGTGAATGTAATGTAACACACACCCATACAATGCGCACCACCCCGTGATGTTTTTCTCACTCCTACTAGTGAATGTAATGTAACACACACCCATACAATGCGAACCACCCTGTGATGTTTTTCACACTCCTACTAATGAATCTAATGTAACACACACCCATACAATGCGCACCACCCCGCGATGTTTTTCAGAAACCTATCCTACATTGCCACTGCATGTTCCCTGACCTCCCCATGCTGACCACCCCGCAGTACTTTTCTCCATCCTACATTGCCACTCACTACCTATCCAAATTCAGCCCCTCCGATTCACACCACCCCGTGATGTTTTTCTCACTCCTAGTAGTGAATGTAATGTAACACCGACCCATACAATGCGCACCACCCCGTGATGTTTTTCTCACTCCTACTAGTGAATGTAATGTAACACACACCCATACAATGCGCACCACCCCGTGATGTTTTTCTCACTCCTACTAGTGAATGTAATGTAACACACACCCATACAATGCGCACCACCCCGTGTTGATTTTCTCACTCCTACTAGTGAATGTAATGTAACACACACCCATACAATGCGCACCACCCCGTGATGTTTTTCTCACTCCTACTAGTGAATGTAATGTAACACACACCCATACAATGCGCACCACCCCGTGATGTTTTTCTCACTCCTACTAGTGAATGTAATGTAACACACACCCGTACAATGCGCACCACCCCGTGATGTTTTTCTCACTCCTACTAGTGAATCTAATGTAACACACACCCATACAATGCGCACCACCATGCGATGTTTTTCAGAAACCTATCCTACATTGCCACTGCATGTTCCCTGACCTCCCCATGCTGACCACCCCGCAGTGCTTTTGTCCATCCTACATTGCCACTCACTGCCTATCCTAAATCAGACCCTCCGATTCACACCACCCCGTGATGTTTTTCTCACTCCTACTAGTGAATGTAATGTAACACACACCCATACAATGCGCACCACCCCGTGATGTTTTTCTCACTCCTATTAGTGAATGTAATGTAACACACACCCATACAATGCGCACCACCCCGTGATGTTTTTCTCACTCCTACTAGTGAATGTAATGTAACACACACCCATACAATGCGCACCACCCCGTGATGTTTTTCTCACTCCTACTAGTGAATGTAATGTAACACACACCATACAATGCGCACCACCCCGTGATGTTTTTCTCACTCCTACTAGTGAATGTAATGTAACACACACCCATACAATGCGCACCACCCCGTGATGTTTTTCTCATTCCTACTAGTGAATCTAATGTAACACACACCCATACAATGCGCACCACCCGCGATGTTTTCAGAAACGGATCCTACATTGCCCTGCATGTTCCCTGACCTCCGTTTGCTGACCATCCCGCGGTGCTTTTCTCCATCCTACATTGCCACTCACTGCCTATCCTAATTCAGACCCTCCGATTCACACCACCAGATGATGTTTTTCTCACTCCTACTAGTGAATGTAATGTAACACACACCCATACAATGCGCACCACCCCGTGATGTTTTTCTCACTCCTACTAGTGAATGTAATGTTACACACAACCATACAATGCGCACCACCCCGTGATGTTTTTGTCACTCCTACTAGTGAATGTAATGTAACACACACCCATACAATGCGCACCGCCCCGTGATGTTTTTGTCACTCCTACTAGTGAATGTAATGTAACACACACCCATACAACGCGCACCGCCCCTTGATGTTTTTCTCACTCCTACTAGTGAATGTAATGTAACACACAGCCATACAATGCGCACCACCCCGTGATGTTTTTCTCACTGCTACTAGTGAATGTAATGTAACACACACCCATACAGTGCGCACCACCCCGTGATGTTTTTCTCACTCCTACTAGTGAATGTAATGTAACACACACCCATACAGTGCGCACCACCCCGTGATGTTTTTCTCACTCCTACTAGTGAATGTAATGTAACACACACCCATACAGTGCGCACCACCCCGTGATATTTTTCTCACTCCTAATAGTGAACGTAATGTAACACACACCCATACAATGCGCACCACCCCGTGATGTTTTTCTCACTCCTACTAGTGAATGTAATGTAACACACACCCATACAATGCGCACCACCCCGTGATGTTTTTCTCACTCCTACTAGTGAATGTAATGTAACACACACCCATACAGTGCGCACCACCCCGTGATATTTTTCTCACTCCTAATAGTGAACGTAATGTAACACACACCCATACAATGCGCACCACCCCGTGATGTTTTTCTCACTCCTACTAGTGAATGTAATGTAACACACACCCATACAATGCGCACCACCCCGTGATGTTTTTCTCACTCCTACTAGTGTATCTAATGTAACACACACCCATACAATGCGCACCACCCCGTGATGTTTTTGTCACTCCTACTAGTGAATCTAATGTAACACACACCCATACAATGCGCACCACCCCGTGATGTTTTTCTCACTCCTACTAGTGAATGTAATGTAACACACACCCATACAATGCGCACCACCCCGTGATGTTTTTCTCACTCCTACTAGTGAATGTAATGTAACACACACCCATACAATGCGCACCACCCCGTGATGTTTTTCTCACTCCTACTAGTGAATGTAATGTAACACACACCCGTACAATGCGCACCACCCCGTGATGTTTTTCTCACTCCTACTAGTGAATCTAATGTAACACACACCCATACAATGCGCACCACCATGCGATGTTTTTCAGAAACCTATCCTACATTGCCACTGCATGTTCCCTGACCTCCCCATGCTGACCACCCCGCAGTGCTTTTGTCCATCCTACATTGCCACTCACTGCCTATGCTAAATCAGACCCTCCGATTCACACCACCCCGTGATGTTTTTCTCACTCCTACTAGTGAATGTAATGTAACACACACCCATACAATGCCCACCACCCCGTGATGTTTTTCTCACTCCTATTAGTGAATGTAATGTAACACACACCCATACAATGCGCACCACCCCGTGATGTTTTTCTCACTGCTACTAGTGAATGTAATGTAACACACACCCATACAATGCGCACCACCCCGTGTTGATTTTCTCACTCCTACTAGTGAATGTAATGTAACACACACCCATACAATGCGCACCACCCAGTGATGTTTTTCTCACTCCTACTAGTGAATGTAATGTAACACACACCCATACAATGCGCACCACCCCGTGATGTTTTTCTCACTCCTACTAGTGAATGTAATGTAACACACACCCATACAATGCGCACCACCCCGTGATGTTTTTCTCACTCCTACTAGTGAATGTAATGTAACACACACCCATACAATGCGTTCCACCCCGTGATGTTTTTCTCACTCCTACTAGTGAATGTAATGTAACACACACCCATACAATGCGCACCACCCCGTGATGTTTTTCTCACTCCTACTAGTGAATGTAATGTAACACACACCCATACAATGCGCACCACCCCGTGATGTTTTTCTCATTCCTACTAGTGAATCTAATGTAACACACACCCATACAATGCGCACCACCCCGCGATGTTTTTCAGAAACGGATCCTACATTGCCCCTGCATGTTCCCTGACCTCCGCATGCTGACCATCCCGCGGTGCTTTTCTCCATCCTACATTGCCACTCACTGCCTATCCTAATTCAGACCCTCCGATTCACACCACCAGATGATGTTTTTCTCACTCCTACTAGTGAATGTAATGTAACACACACCCATACAATGCGCACCACCCCGTGATGTTTTTCTCACTCCTACTAGTGAATGTAATGTTACACACAACCATACAATGCGCACCACCCCGTGATGTTTTTGTCACACCTACTAGTGAATGTAATGTAACACACACCCATACAATGCGCACCGCCCCGTGATGTTTTTGTCACTCCTACTAGTGAATGTAATGTAACACACACCCATACAATGCGCACCGCCCCTTGATGTTTTTCTCACTCCTACTAGTGAATGTAATGTAACACACAGCCATACAATGCGCACCACCCCGTGATGTTTTTCTCACTGCTACTAGTGAATGTAATGTAACACACACCCATACAGTGCGCACCACCCCGTGATGTTTTTCTCACTCCTACTAGTGAATGTAATGTAACACACACCCATACAGTGCGCACCACCCCGTGATGTTTTTCTCACTCCTACTAGTGAATGTAATGTAACACACACCCATACAGTGCGCACCACCCCGTGATATTTTTCTCACTCCTAATAGTGAACGTAATGTAACACACACCCATACAATGCGCACCACCCCGTGATGTTTTTCTCACTCCTACTAGTGAATGTAATGTAACACACACCCATACAATGCGCACCACCCCGTGATGTTTTTCTCACTCCTACTAGTGTATCTAATGTAACACACACCCATACAATGCGCACCACCCCGTGATGTTTTTGTCACTCCTACTAGTGTATCTAATGTAACACACACCCATACAATGCGCACCACCCCGTGATGTTTTTCTCACTCCTACTAGTGAATGTAATGTAACACACACCCATACAATGCGCACCACCCCGTGATGTTTTTCTCACTCCTACTAGTGAATGTAATGTAACACACACCCATACAATGCGCACCACCCCGTGATGTTTTTCTCACTCCTACTAGTGAATCTAATGTAACACACACCCATACAATGCGCACCACCCCGTGATGTTTTTCTCACTCCTACTAGTGAATCTAATGTAACACACACCCATACAATGCGCACCACCCCGTGATGTTTTTCTCACTCCTACTAGTGAATGTAATGTAACACACACCCATTCAATGCGCACCACCCCGTGATGTTTTTCTCACTCCTACTAGTGAATGTAATGTAACACACACCCATACAATGCGCACCACCCCGTGATGTTTTTCTCACTCCTACTAGTGAATGTAATGTAACACACACCCATACAATGCGCACCACCCCGTGATGTTTTTCTCATTCCTACTAGTGAATGTAATGTAACACACACCCATACAATGCGCACCACCCCGCGATGTTTTTCAGAAACGGATCCTACATTGCCCCTGCATGTTCCCTGACCTCCGCATGCTGACCACCCCGCGGTGCTTTTCTCCATCCTACATTGCCACTCACTGCCTATCCTAATTCAGACCCTCCGATTCACACCACCAGATGATGTTTTTCTCACTCCTACTAGTGAATGTAATGTAACACACACGCATACAATGCGCACCACCCCGTGATGTTTTTCTCACTCCTACTAGTGAATGTAATGTTACACACAACCATACAATGCGCACCACCCCGTGATGTTTTTGTCACTCCTACTAGTGAATGTAATGTAACACACACCCATACAATGCGCACCGCCCCGTGATGTTTTTGTCACTCCTACTAGTGAATGTAATGTAACACACACCCATACAATGCGCACCGCCCCGTGATGTTTTTCTCACTCCTACTAGTGAATGTAATGTAACACACAGCCATACAATGCGCACCACCCCGTGATGTTTTTCTCACTGCTACTAGTGAATGTAATGTAACACACACCCATACAATGCGCACCACCCCGTGATGTTTTTCTCACTCCTACTAGTGAATGTAATGTAACACACACCCATACAGTGCGCACCACCCCGTGATGTTTTTCTCACTCCTACTAGTGAATGTAATGTAACACACACCCATACAGTGCGCACCACCCCGTGATATTTTTCTCACTCCTAATAGTGAACGTAATGTAACACACACCCATACAATGCGCACCACCCCGTGATGTTTTTCTCACTCCTACTAGTGAATGTAATGTAACACACACCCATACAATGTGCACCACCCCGTGATGTTTTTCTCACTCCTACTAGTGTATCTAATGTAACACACACCCATACAATGCGCACCACCCCGTGATGTTTTTGTCACTCCTACTAGTGAATCTAATGTAACACACACCCATACAATGCGCACCACCCCGTGATGTTTTTCTCACTCCTACTAGTGAATGTAATGTAACACACACCCATACAATGCGCACCACCCCGTGATGTTTTTCTCACTCCTACTAGTGAATGTAATGTAACACACACCCATACAATGCGCACCACCCCGTGATGTTTTTCTCACTCCTACTAGTGAATGTAATGTAACACACACCCATACAATGCGCACCACCCCGTGATGTTTTTCTCACTCCTACTAGTGAATCTAATGTAACACACACCCATACAATGCGCACCACCCCGTGATGTTTTTCTCACTCCTACTAGTGAATGTAATGTAACACACACCCATTCAATGCGCACCACCCCGTGATGTTTTTCTCACTCCTACTAGTGAATGTAATGTAACACACACCCATACAATGCGCACCACCCCGTGATGTTTTTCTCACTGCTACTAGTGAATGTAATGTAACACACACCCATACAGTGCGCACCACCCCGTGATGTTTTTCTCACTCCTACTAGTGAATGTAATGTAACACACACCGATACAGTGCGCACCACACCGTGATGTTTTTCTCACTCCTACTAGTGAATGTAATGTAACACACACCCATACAATGGGCACCGCCCAGTGATGTTTTTCTCACTCCTACTAGTGAATGTAATGTAACACATAGCCATAAAATGCGCACCAGCCCGTGATGTTTTTCTCACTCCTACTAGTGAATGTAATGTAACACACACCCATACAGTGCGCACCACCCCGTGATGTTTTTCTCACTCCTACTAGTGAATGTAATGTAACACACACCCATACAGTGCGCACCACCCCGTGATGTTTTTCTCACTCCTACTAGTGAATGTAATGTAACACACACCCATACAATGCGCACGACCCCGTGATGTTTTTCTCACTCCTACTAGTGAATGTAATGTAACACACACCCATACAGTGCGCACCACCCCGTGATGTTTTTCTCACTCCTACTAGTGAATCTAATGTAACACACACCCATACAATGCGCACCACCCCGTGATGTTTTTCTCACTCCTACTAGTGAATCTAATGTAACACACACACATACAGTGCGCACCACCCCGTGATGTTTTTCTCACTCCTACTAGTGAATGTAATGTAACACACACCCATACAATGCGCACCACCCCGAGATGTTTTTCTCAATCCTACTAGTGAATGTAATGTAACACACACCCATACAATGCGCACCACCCCGTGATGTTTTTCTCACTCCTACTAGTGAATGTAATGTAACACACACCCATACAATGCGCACCACCCCGTGATGTTTTTCTCACTCCTACTAGTGAATGTAATGTAACACACACCCATACAATGCGCACCACCCCGTGATGTTTTTCTCACTCCTACTAGTGAATGTAATGTAACACACACACATACAATGCGCACCACCCCGTGATGTTTTTCTCACTCCTACTAGTGAATGTAATGTAACACACACACATACAATGCGCACCACCCCGTGATGTTTTTCTCACTCCTACTAGTGAATGTACTGTAACACACACCCATACAATGCGCACCACCCCGTGATGTTTTTCTCACTCCTACTAGTGAATGTAATGTAACACACACCCATACAATGCGCACCACCCCGTGATGTTTTTCTCACTCCTACTAGTGAATGTACTGTAACACACACCCATACAATGCGCACCACCCCGTGATGTTTTTCTCACTCCTACTAGTGAATGTAATGTAACACACACCCATACAATGCGAACCACCCCGTGATGTTTTTCGCACTCCTACTAATGAATCTAATGTAACACACACCCATACAATGCGCACCACCCCGCGATGTTTTTCAGAAACCTATCCTACATTGCCACTGCATGTTCCCTGACCTCCCCATGCTGACCACCCCGCAGTACTTTTCTCCATCCTACATTGCCACTCACTGCCTATCCAAATTCAGACCCTCCGATTCACACCACCCCGTGATGTTTTTCTCACTCCTAGTAGTGAATGTAATGTAACACCCACCCATACAATGCGCACCACCACGTGATGTTTTTCTCACTGCTACTAGTGAATGTAATGTAACACACACCCATACAATGCGCACCACCCCGTGATGTTTTTCTCACTGCTACTAGTGAATGTAATGTAACACACACCCATACAATGCGCACCACCCCTGATGTTTTTCTCACTCCTATTAATGAATGTAATGTAACACACACCCATACAATGCGCACCACCCCGTGATGTTTTTCTCACTCCTACTTGTGAATCTAATGTAACACACACCCATACAATGCGCACCACCACGCGATGTTTTTCAGAAACCTATCCTACATTGCCACTGCATGTTCCCTGATCTCCCCATGCTGACCACCCCGCAGGGCTTTTGTCCATCCTACATTGCCACTCACTGCCTATCCTAAATCAGACCCTCCGATTCACACCACCCCGTGATGTTTTTCTCACTCCTATTAGTGAATGTAATGTAACACACACCCATACAATGCGCACCACCCCGTGATGTTTTTCTCACTGCTACTAGTGAATGTAATGTAACACACACCCATACAATGCGCACCACCCCGTGTTGATTTTCTCACTCCTACTAGTGAATGTAATGTAACACACACCCATACAATGCGCACCACCCCGTGATGTTTTTCTCACTCCTACTAGTGAATGTAATGTAACACAAACCCATACAATGCGCACCACCCCGTGATGTTTTTCTCACTCCTACTAGTGAATGTAATGTAACACACACCCGTACAATGCGCACCACCCCGTGATGTTTTTCTCACTCCTACTAGTGAATCTAATGTAACACACGCCCATACAATGCGCACCACCACGCGATGTTTTTCAGAAACCTATCCTACATTGCCACTGCATGTTCCCTGACCTCCCCATGCTGACCACCCCGCAGTGCTTTTGTCCATCCTACATTGCCACTCACTGCCTATCCTAAATCAGACCCTCCGATTCACACCACCCCGTGATGTTTTTCTCACTCCTACTAGTGAATGTAATGTAACACACACCCATACAATGCGCACCACCCCGTGATGTTTTTCTCACTCCTATTAGTGAATGTAATGTAACACACACCCATACAATGCGCACCACCCCGTGATGTTTTTCTCACTGCTACTAGTGAATGTAATGTAACACACACCCATACAATGCGCACCACCCCGTGTTGATTTTCTCACTCCTACTAGTGAATGTAATGTAACACACACCCATACAATGCGCACCACCCCGTGATGTTTTTCTCACTCCTACTAGTGAATGTAAAATGTAACACACACCCATACAATGCGCACCACCCCGTGATGTTTTTCTCACTCCTACTAGTGAATGTAATGTAACACACACCCATACAATGAGCACCACCCCGTGATGTTTTTCTCACTCCTACTAGTGAATGTAATGTAACACACACCCATACAATGCGCACCACCCCGTGATGTTTTTCTCACTCCTACTAGTGAATGTAATGTAACACACACCTATACAATGCGCACCACCCCGTGATGTTTTTCTCACTCCTACTAGTGAATGTAATGTAACACACACCCATACAATGCGCACCACCCCGTGATGTTTTTCTCATTCCTACTAGTGAATCTAATGTAACACACACCCATACAATGCGCACCACCCCGCGATGTTTTTCAGAAACGGATCCTACATTGCCCCTGCATGTTCCCTGACCTCCGCATCCTGACCACCCCGCGGTGCTTTTCTCCATCCTACATTGCCACTCACTGCCTATCCTAATTCAGACCCTCCGATTCACACCACCAGATGATGTTTTTCTCACTCCTACTAGTGAATGTAATGTAACACACACCCATACAATGCGCACCACCCCGTGATGTTTTTCTCACTCCTACTAGTGAATGTAATGTTACACACACCCATACAATGCGCACCACCCCGTGATTTTTTTGTCACTCCTACTAGTGAATGTAATGTAACACACACCCATACAATGCGCACCGCCCCGTGATGTTTTTGTCACTCCTACTAGTGAATGTAATGTAACACACACCCATACAATGCGCACCGCCCCGTGATGTTTTTCTCACTCCTACTAGTGAATGTAATGTAACACACAGCCATACAATGCGCACCGCCCCGTGATGTTTTTCTCACTCTTACTAGTGAATGTAATGGAACACACACCCATACAATGCGCACCACCCCGTGATGTTTTTCTCACTGCTACTAGTGAATGTAATGTAACACACACCCATACAATGCGCACCACCCCGTGATGTTTTTCTCACTGCTACTAGTGAATGTAATGTAACACACACCCATACAATGCGCACCACCCCGTGATGTTTTTCTCACTCCTACTAGTGAATCTAATGTAACACACACCCATACAATGGGCACCGCCCAGTGATGTTTTTCTCACTCCTACTAGTGAATGTAATGTAACACACACCCATACGATGCGCACCGCCCCTTGATGTTTTTCTCACTCCTACTAGTGAATGTAATGTAACACACAGCCATACAATGCGCACCACCTCGTGATGTTTTTCTCACTCCTACTAGTGAATGTAATGTAACACACAGCCATACAATGCGCACCACCCCGTGATGTTTTTCTCACTCCTACTAGTGAATGTAATGTAACACACACCCATACAATGCGCACGACCCCGTGATGTTTTTCTCACTCCTACTAGTGAATGTAATGTAACACACACGCATACAATGCGCACCACCCCGTGATGTTTTTCTAACTCCTACTAGTGAATGTAATGTAACACACACCCATACAATGCGCACCACCCCGTGATGTTTTTCTCACTCCTACTAGTGAATGTAATGTAACACACACCCATACAATGCGCACCACCCCGTGATGTTTTTCTCATTCCTACTAGTGAATGTAATGTAACACACACCCATACAATGCGCACCACCCCGCGATGTTTTTCAGAAACGGATCCTACATTGCCCCTGCATGTTCCCTGTCCTCCGCATGCTGACCACCCCGCGGTGCTTTTCTCCATCCTACATTGCCACTCACTGCCTATCCTAATTCAGAGCCTCCGATTCACACCACCAGATGATGTTTTTCTCACTCCTACTAGTGAATGTAATGTAACACACACCCATACAATGCGCACCACCCCGTGATGTTTTTCTCACTCCTACTAGTGAATGTAATGTAACACACACCCATACAATGCGCACGACCCCGTGATGTTTTTCTCACTCCTACTAGTGAATGTAATGTAACACACACGCATACAATGCGCACCACCCCGTGATGTTTTTCTAACTCCTACTAGTGAATGTAATGTAACACACACCCATACAATGCGCACCACCCCGTGATGTTTTTCTCACTCCTACTAGTGAATGTAATGTAACACACACCCATACAATGCGCACCACCCCGTGATGTTTTTCTCATTCCTACTAGTGAATGTAATGTAACACACACCCATACAATGCGCACCACCCCGCGATGTTTTTCAGAAACGGATCCTACATTGCCCCTGCATGTTCCCTGTCCTCCGCATGCTGACCACCCCGCGGTGCTTTTCTCCATCCTACATTGCCACTCACTGCCTATCCTAATTCAGAGCCTCCGATTCACACCACCAGATGATGTTTTTCTCACTCCTACTAGTGAATGTAATGTAACACACACCCATACAATGCGCACCACCCCGTGATGTTTTTCTCACTCCTACTAGTGAATGTAATGTTACACACAACCATACAATGCGCACCACCCCGTGATGTTTTTGTCACTCCTACTAGTGAATGTAATGTAACACACACCCATACAATGCGCACCGCCCCGTGATGTTTTTGTCACTCCTACTAGTGAATGTAATGTAACACACACCCATACAATGCGCACCGCCCCGTGATGTTTTTCTCACTCCTACTAGTGAATGTAATGTAACACACAGCCATACAATGCGCACCACCCCGTGATGTTTTTCTCACTGCTCCTAGTGAATGTAATGTAACACACACCCATACAATGTGCACCACCCCGTGATGTTTTTCTCACTCCTACTAGTGAATGTAATGTAACACACACCCATACAGTGCGCACCACCCCGTGATGTTTTTCTCACTCCTACTAGTGAATGTAATGTAACACACACCCATACAGTGCGCACCACCCCGTGATATTTTTCTCACTCCTAATAGTGAACGTAATGTAACACACACCCATACAATGCGCACCACCCCGTGATGTTTTTCTCACTCCTACTAGTGAATGTAATGTAACACACACCCATACAGTGCGCACCACCCCGTGATGTTTTTCTCACTCCTACTAGTGAATCTAATGTAACACACACCCATACAATGCGCACCACCCCGTGATGTTTTTCTCACTCCTACTAGTGAATCTAATGTAACACACACACATACAATGCGCACCACCCCGTGATGTTTTTCTCACTCCTACTAGTGAATGTAATGTAACACACACCCATACAATGCGCACCACCCCGTGATGTTTTTCTCACTCCTACTAGTGAATGTAATGTAACACACACCCATACAATGCGCACCACCCCGTGATGTTTTTCTCACTCCTACTAGTGAATGTAATGTAACACACACCCATACAATGCGCACCACCCCGTGATGTTTTTCTCACTCCTACTAGTGAATGTAATGTAACACACACCCATACAATGCGCACCACCCCGTGATGTTTTTCTCACTCCTACTAGTGAATGTAATGTAACACACACCCATACAATGCGCACGACCCCGTGATGTTTTTCTCACTCCTACTAGTGAATGTAATGTAACACACACGCATACAATGCGCACCACCCCGTGATGTTTTTCTAACTCCTACTAGTGAATGTAATGTAACACACACCCATACAATGCGCACCACCCCGTGATGTTTTTCTCACTCCTACTAGTGAATGTAATGTAACACACACCCATACAATGCGCACCACCCCGTGATGTTTTTCTCATTCCTACTAGTGAATGTAATGTAACACACACCCATACAATGCGCACCACCCCGCGATGTTTTTCAGAAACGGATCCTACATTGCCCCTGCATGTTCCCTGTCCTCCGCATGCTGACCACCCCGCGGTGCTTTTCTCCATCCTACATTGCCACTCACTGCCTATCCTAATTCAGAGCCTCCGATTCACACCACCAGATGATGTTTTTCTCACTCCTACTAGTGAATGTAATGTAACACACACCCATACAATGCGCACCACCCCGTGATGTTTTTCTCACTCCTACTAGTGAATGTAATGTTACACACAACCATACAATGCCCACCACCCCGTGATGTTTTTGTCACTCCTACTAGTGAATGTAATGTAACACACACCCATACAATGCGCACCACCCCGTGATGTTTTTCTCACTCCTACTAGTGAATGTAATGTAACACACACCCATACAATGCGCACCACCCCGTGATGTTTTTCTCACTCCTACTAGTGAATGTAATGTAACACACACCCATACAATGCGCACCACCCCGTGATGTTTTTCTCACTCCTACTAGTGAATGTAATGTAACACACACACATACAATGCGCACCACCCCGTGATGTTTTTCTCACTCCTACTAGTGAATGTAATGTAACACACACACATACAATGCGCACCACCCCGTGATGTTTTTCTCACTCCTACTAGTGAATGTACTGTAACACACACCCATACAATGCGCACCACCCCGTGATGTTTTTCTCACTCCTACTAGTGAATGTAATGTAACACACACCCATACAATGCGCACCACCCCGTGATGTTTTTCTCACTCCTACTAGTGAATGTACTGTAACACACACCCATACAATGCGCACCACCCCGTGATGTTTTTCTCACTCCTACTAGTGAATGTAATGTAACACACACCCATACAATGCGAACCACCCCGTGATGTTTTTCGCACTCCTACTAATGAATCTAATGTAACACACACCCATACAATGCGCACCACCCCGCGATGTTTTTCAGAAACCTATCCTACATTGCCACTGCATGTTCCCTGACCTCCCCATGCTGACCACCCCGCAGTACTTTTCTCCATCCTACATTGCCACTCACTGCCTATCCAAATTCAGACCCTCCGATTCACACCACCCCGTGATGTTTTTCTCACTCCTAGTAGTGAATGTAATGTAACACCCACCCATACAATGCGCACCACCACGTGATGTTTTTCTCACTGCTACTAGTGAATGTAATGTAACACACACCCATACAATGCGCACCACCCCGTGATGTTTTTCTCACTGCTACTAGTGAATGTAATGTAACACACACCCATACAATGCGCACCACCCCTGATGTTTTTCTCACTCCTATTAATGAATGTAATGTAACACACACCCATACAATGCGCACCACCCCGTGATGTTTTTCTCACTCCTACTTGTGAATCTAATGTAACACACACCCATACAATGCGCACCACCACGCGATGTTTTTCAGAAACCTATCCTACATTGCCACTGCATGTTCCCTGATCTCCCCATGCTGACCACCCCGCAGGGCTTTTGTCCATCCTACATTGCCACTCACTGCCTATCCTAAATCAGACCCTCCGATTCACACCACCCCGTGATGTTTTTCTCACTCCTATTAGTGAATGTAATGTAACACACACCCATACAATGCGCACCACCCCGTGATGTTTTTCTCACTGCTACTAGTGAATGTAATGTAACACACACCCATACAATGCGCACCACCCCGTGTTGATTTTCTCACTCCTACTAGTGAATGTAATGTAACACACACCCATACAATGCGCACCACCCCATGATGTTTTTCTCACTCCTACTAGTGAATGTAATGTAACACAAACCCATACAATGCGCACCACCCCGTGATGTTTTTCTCACTCCTACTAGTGAATGTAATGTAACACACACCCGTACAATGCGCACCACCCCGTGATGTTTTTCTCACTCCTACTAGTGAATCTAATGTAACACACGCCCATACAATGCGCACCACCACGCGATGTTTTTCAGAAACCTATCCTACATTGCCACTGCATGTTCCCTGACCTCCCCATGCTGACCACCCCGCAGTGCTTTTGTCCATCCTACATTGCCACTCACTGCCTATCCTAAATCAGACCCTCCGATTCACACCACCCCGTGATGTTTTTCTCACTCCTACTAGTGAATGTAATGTAACACACACCCATACAATGCGCACCACCCCGTGATGTTTTTCTCACTCCTATTAGTGAATGTAATGTAACACACACCCATACAATGCGCACCACCCCGTGATGTTTTTCTCACTGCTACTAGTGAATGTAATGTAACACACACCCATACAATGCGCACCACCCCGTGTTGATTTTCTCACTCCTACTAGTGAATGTAATGTAACACACACCCATACAATGCGCACCACCCCGTGATGTTTTTCTCACTCCTACTAGTGAATGTAATGTAACACACACCCATACAATGCGCACCACCCCGTGATGTTTTTCTCACTCCTACTAGTGAATGTAATGTAACACACACCCATACAATGAGCACCACCCCGTGATGTTTTTCTCACTCCTACTAGTGAATGTAATGTAACACACACCCATACAATGCGCACCACCCCGTGATGTTTTTCTCACTCCTACTAGTGAATGTAATGTAACACACACCTATACAATGCGCACCACCCCGTGATGTTTTTCTCACTCCTACTAGTGAATGTAATGTAACACACACCCATACAATGCGCACCACCCCGTGATGTTTTTCTCATTCCTACTAGTGAATCTAATGTAACACACACCCATACAATGCGCACCACCCCGCGATGTTTTTCAGAAACGGATCCTACATTGCCCCTGCATGTTCCCTGACCTCCGCATGCTGACCACCCCGCGGTGCTTTTCTCCATCCTACATTGCCACTCACTGCCTATCCTAATTCAGACCCTCCGATTCACACCACCAGATGATGTTTTTCTCACTCCTACTAGTGAATGTAATGTAACACACACCCATACAATGCGCACCACCCCGTGATGTTTTTCTCACTCCTACTAGTGAATGTAATGTTACACACAACCATACAATGCGCACCACCCCGTGATTTTTTTGTCACTCCTACTAGTGAATGTAATGTAACACACACCCATACAATGCGCACCGCCCCCTGATGTTTTTGTCACTCCTACTAGTGAATGTAATGTAACACACACCCATACAATGCGCACCGCCCCGTGATGTTTTTCTCACTCCTACTAGTGAATGTAATGTAACACACAGCCATACAATGCGCACCGCCCCGTGATGTTTTTCTCACTCTTACTAGTGAATGTAATGGAACACACACCCTTACAATGCGCACCACCCCGTGATGTTTTTCTCACTGCTACTAGTGAATGTAATGTAACACACACCCATACAATGCGCACCACCCCGTGATGTTTTTCTCACTGCTACTAGTGAATGTAATGTAACACACACCCATACAATGCGCACCACCCCGTGATGTTTTTCTCACTCCTACTAGTGAATCTAATGTAACACACACCCATACAATGGGCACCGCCCAGTGATGTTTTTCTCACTCCTACTAGTGAATGTAATGTAACACACACCCATACGATGCGCACCGCCCCTTGATGTTTTTCTCACTCCTACTAGTGAATGTAATGTAACACACAGCCATACAATGCGCACCACCTCGTGATGTTTTTCTCACTCCTACTAGTGAATGTAATGTAACACACAGCCATACAATGCGCACCACCCCGTGATGTTTTTCTCACTCCTACTAGTGAATGTAATGTAACACACACCCATACAGTGCGCACCACCCCGTGATGTTTTTCTCACTCCTACTAGTGAATGTAATGTAACACACACCCATACAGTGCGCACCACCCCGTGATGTTTTTCTCACTCCTACTAGTGAATGTAATGTAACACACACCCATACAATGCGCACGACCCCGTGATGTTTTTCTCACTCCTACTAGTGAATCTAATGTAACACACACCCATACAGTGCGCACCACCCCGTGATGTTTTTCTCACTCCTACTAGTGAATCTAATGTAACACACACCCATACAATGCGCACCACTCCGTGATGTTTTTCTCACTCCTACTAGTGAATCTAATGTAACACACACACATACAATGCGCACCACCCCGTGATGTTTTTCTCACTCCTACTAGTGAATGTAATGTAACACACACCCATACAATGCGCACCACCCCGTGATGTTTTTCTCACTCCTACTAGTGAATGTAATGTAACACACACCCATACAATGCGCACCACCCCGTGATGTTTTTCTCACTCCTACTAGTGAATGTAATGTAACACACACCCATACAATGCGCACCACCCCGTGATGTTTTTCTCACTCCTACTAGTGAATGTAATGTAACACACACCCATACAATGCGCACCACCCCGTGATGTTTTTCTCACTCCTACTAGTGAATGTAATGTAACACACACCCATACAATGCGCACGACCCCGTGATGTTTTTCTCACTCCTACTAGTGAATGTAATGTAACACACACGCATACAATGCGCACCACCCCGTGATGTTTTTCTAACTCCTACTAGTGAATGTAATGTAACACACACCCATACAATGCGCACCACCCCGTGATGTTTTTCTCACTCCTACTAGTGAATGTAATGTAACACACACCCATACAATGCGCACCACCCCGTGATGTTTTTCTCATTCCTACTAGTGAATGTAATGTAACACACACCCATACAATGCGCACCACCCCGCGATGTTTTTCAGAAACGGATCCTACATTGCCCCTGCATGTTCCCTGTCCTCCGCATGCTGACCACCCCGCGGTGCTTTTCTCCATCCTACATTGCCACTCACTGCCTATCCTAATTCAGAGCCTCCGATTCACACCACCAGATGATGTTTTTCTCACTCCTACTAGTGAATGTAATGTAACACACACCCATACAATGCGCACCACCCCGTGATGTTTTTCTCACTCCTACTAGTGAATGTAATGTTACACACAACCATACAATGCGCACCACCCCGTGATGTTTTTGTCACTCCTACTAGTGAATGTAATGTAACACACACCCATACAATGCGCACCGCCCCGTGATGTTTTTGTCACTCCTACTAGTGAATGTAATGTAACACACACCCATACAATGCGCACCGCCCCGTGATGTTTTTCTCACTCCTACTAGTGAATGTAATGTAACACACAGCCATACAATGCGCACCACCCCGTGATGTTTTTCTCACTGCTCCTAGTGAATGTAATGTAACACACACCCATACAATGTGCACCACCCCGTGATGTTTTTCTCACTCCTACTAGTGAATGTAATGTAACACACACCCATACAGTGCGCACCACCCCGTGATGTTTTTCTCACTCCTACTAGTGAATGTAATGTAACACACACCCATACAGTGCGCACCACCCCGTGATATTTTTCTCACTCCTAATAGTGAACGTAATGTAACACACACCCATACAATGCGCACCACCCCGTGATGTTTTTCTCACTCCTACTAGTGAATGTAATGTAACACACACCCATACAGTGCGCACCACCCCGTGATGTTTTTCTCACTCCTACTAGTGAATCTAATGTAACACACACCCATACAATGCGCACCACCCCGTGATGTTTTTCTCACTCCTACTAGTGAATCTAATGTAACACACACACATACAATGCGCACCACCCCGTGATGTTTTTCTCACTCCTACTAGTGAATGTAATGTAACACAAACCCATACAATGCGCACCACCCCGTGATGTTTTTCTCACTCCTACTAGTGAATGTAATGTAACACACACCCATACAATGCGCACCACCCCGTGATGTTTTTCTCACTCCTACTAGTGAATGTAATGTAACACACACCCATACAATGCGCACCACCCCGTGATGTTTTTCTCACTCCTACTAGTGAATGTAATGTAACACACACCCATACAATGCGCACCACCCCGTGATGTTTTTCTCACTCCTACTAGTGAATGTAATGTAACACACACCCATACAATGCGCACGACCCCGTGATGTTTTTCTCACTCCTACTAGTGAATGTAATGTAACACACACGCATACAATGCGCACCACCCCGTGATGTTTTTCTAACTCCTACTAGTGAATGTAATGTAACACACACCCATACAATGCGCACCACCCCGTGATGTTTTTCTCACTCCTACTAGTGAATGTAATGTAACACACACCCATACAATGCGCACCACCCCGTGATGTTTTTCTCATTCCTACTAGTGAATGTAATGTAACACACACCCATACAATGCGCACCACCCCGCGATGTTTTTCAGAAACGGATCCTACATTGCCCCTGCATGTTCCCTGTCCTCCGCATGCTGACCACCCCGCGGTGCTTTTCTCCATCCTACATTGCCACTCACTGCCTATCCTAATTCAGAGCCTCCGATTCACACCACCAGATGATGTTTTTCTCACTCCTACTAGTGAATGTAATGTAACACACACCCATACAATGCGCACCACCCCGTGATGTTTTTCTCACTCCTACTAGTGAATGTAATGTTACACACAACCATACAATGCGCACCACCCCGTGATGTTTTTGTCACTCCTACTAGTGAATGTAATGTAACACACACCCATACAATGCGCACCGCCCCGTGATGTTTTTGTCACTCCTACTAGTGAATGTAATGTAACACACACCCATACAATGCGCACCGCCCCGTGATGTTTTTCTCACTCCTACTAGTGAATGTAATGTAACACACAGCCATACAATGCGCACCACCCCGTGATGTTTTTCTCACTGCTCCTAGTGAATGTAATGTAACACACACCCATACAATGCGCACCACCCCGTGATGTTTTTCTCACTCCTACTAGTGAATGTAATGTAACACACACCCATACAGTGCGCACCACCCCGTGATGTTTTTCTCACTCCTACTAGTGAATGTAATGTAACACACACCCATACAGTGCGCACCACCCCGTGATATTTTTCTCACTCCTAATAGTGAACGTAATGTAACACACACCCATACAATGCGCACCACCCCGTGATGTTTTTCTCACTCCTACTAGTGAATGTAATGTAACACACACCCATACAATGTGCACCACCCCGTGATGTTTTTCTCACTCCTACTAGTGTATCTAATGTAACACACACCCATACAATGCGCACCACCCCGTGATGTTTTTGTCACTCCTACTAGTGAATCTAATGTAACACACACCCATACAATGCGCACCACCCCGTGATGTTTTTCTCACTCCTACTAGTGAATGTAATGTAACACACACCCATACAATGCGCACCACCCCGTGATGTTTTTCTCACTCCTACTAGTGAATGTAATGTAACACACACCCATACAATGCGCACCACCCCGTGATGTTTTTCTCACTCCTACTAGTGAATGTAATGTAACACACACCCATACAATGCGCACCACCCCGTGATGTTTTTCTCACTCCTACTAGTGAATCCAATGTAACACACACCCATACAATGCGCACCACCCCGTGATGTTTTTCTCACTCCTACTAGTGAATGTAATGTAACACACACCCATTCAATGCGCACCACCCCGTGATGTTTTTCTCACTCCTACTAGTGAATGTAATGTAACACACACCCATACAATGCGCACCACCCCGTGATGTTTTTCTCACTGCTACTAGTGAATGTAATGTAACACACACCCATACAGTGCGCACCACCCCGTGATGTTTTTCTCACTCCTACTAGTGAATGTAATGTAACACACACCGATACAGTGCGCACCACACCGTGATGTTTTTCTCACTCCTACTAGTGAATGTAATGTAACACACACCCATACAATGGGCACCGCCCAGTGATGTTTTTCTCACTCCTACTAGTGAATGTAATGTAACACACAGCCATACAATGCGCACCAGCCCGTGATGGTTTTCTCACTCCTACTAGTGAATGTAATGTAACACACACCCATACAGTGCGCACCACCCCGTGATGTTTTTCTCACTCCTACTAGGGAATGTAATGTAACACACACCCATACAGTGCGCACCACCCCGTGATGTTTTCTCACTCCTACTAGTGAATGTAATGTAACACACACCCATACAGTGCGCACGACCCCGTGATGTTTTTCTCACTCCTACTAGTGAATGTAATGTAACACACACCCATACAGTGCGCACCACCCCGTGATGTTTTTCTCACTCCTACTAGTGAATCTAATGTAACACACACCCATACAGTGCGCACCACCCCGTGATGTTTTTCTCACTCCTACTAGTGAATCTAATGTAACACACACACATACAGTGCGCACCACCCCGTGATGTTTTTCTCACTCCTACTAGTGAATGTAATGTAACACACACCCATACAATGCGCACCACCCCGTGATGTTTTTCTCAATCCTACTAGTGAATGTAATGTAACACACACCCATACAATGCGCACCACCCCGTGATGTTTTCTCACTCCTACTAGTGAATGTAATGTAACACACACCCATACAATGCGCACCACCCCGTGATGTTTTTCTCACTCCTACTAGTGAATGTAATGTAACACACACCCATACAATGCGCACCACCCCGTGATGTTTTTCTCACTCCTACTAGTGAATGTAATGTAACACACACACATACAATGCGCACCACCCCGTGATGTTTTTCTCACTCCTAATAGTGAATGTAATGTAACACACACACATACAATGCGCACCACCCCGTGATGTTTTTCTCACTCCTACTAGTGAATGTAATGTAACACACACCCATACAATGCGCACCACCCCGTGATGTTTTTCTCACTCCTACTAGTGAATGTACTGTAACACACACCCATACAATGCGCACCACCCCGTGATGTTTTTCTCACTCCTACTAGTGAATGTAATGTAACACACACCCATACAATGCGAACCACCCCGTGATGTTTTTCGCACTCCTACTAATGAATCTAATGTAACACACACCCATACAATGCGCACCACCCCGCGATGTTTTTCAGAAACCTATCCTACATTGCCACTGCATGTTCCCTGACCTCCCCATGCTGACCACCCCGCAGTACTTTTCTCCATCCTACATTGCCACTCACTGCCTATCCAAATTCAGACCCTCCGATTCACACCACCCCGTGATGTTTTTCTCACTCCTAGTAGTGAATGTAATGTAACACCCACCCATACAATGCGCACCACCACGTGATGTTTTTCTCACTCCTACTAGTGAATGTAATGTAACACACACCCATACAATGCGCACCACCCCGTGATGTTTTTCTCACTCCTACTAGTGAATGTAATGTAACACACACCCATACAATGCGCACCCCCCCTGATGTTTTTCTCACTCCTATTAATGAATGTAATGTAACACACACCCATACAATGCGCACCACCCCGTGATGTTTTTCTCACTCCTACTTGTGAATCTAATGTAACACACACCCATACAATGCGCGCCACCACGCGATGTTTTTCAGAAACCTATCCTACATTGCCACTGCATGTTCCCTGATCTCCCCATGCTGACCACCCCGCAGGGCTTTTGTCCATCCTACATTGCCACTCACTGCCTATCCTAAATCAGACCCTCCGATTCACACCACCCCGGGATGTTTTTCTCACTCCTATTAGTGAATGTAATGTAACACACACCCATACAATGCGCACCACCCCGTGATGTTTTTCTCACTGCTACTAGTGAATGTAATGTAACACACACCCATACAATGCGCACCACCCCGTGTTGATTTTCTCACTCCTACTAGTGAATGTAATGTAACACACACCCATACAATGCGCACCACCCCGTGATGTTTTTCTCACTCCTACTAGTGAATGTAATGTAACACAAACCCATACAATGCGCACCACCCGTGATGTTTTTCTCACTCCTACTAGTGAATGTAATGTAACACACACCCGTACAATGCGCACCACCCCGTGATGTTTTTCTCACTCCTACTAGTGAATCTAATATAACACACGCCCATACAATGCGCACCACCACGCGATGTTTTTCAGAAACCTATCCTACATTGCCACTGCATGTTCCCTGACCTCCCCATGCTGACCACCCCGCAGTGCTTTTGTCCATCCTACATTGCCACTCACTGCCTATCCTAAATCAGACCCTCCGATTCACACCACCCCGTGATGTTTTTCTCACTCCTACTAGTGAATGTAATGTAACACACCACCCATACAATGCGCACCACCCCGTGATGTTTTTCTCACTCCTATTAGTGAATGTAATGTAACACACACCCATACAATGCGCACCACCCCGTGATGTTTTTCTCACTCCTACTAGTGAATGTAATGTAACACACACCCATACAATGAGCACCACCCCGTGATGTTTTTCTCACTCCTACTAGTGAATGTAATGTAACACACACCCATACAATGCGCACCACCCCGTGATGTTTTTCTCACTCCTACTAGTGAATGTAATGTAACACACACCCATACAATGCGCACCACCCCGTGATGTTTTTCTCACTCCTAATAGTGAATGTAATGTAACACACACCCATACAATGCGCACCACCCCGTGATGTTTTTCTCATTCCTACTAGTGAATCTAATGTAACACACACCCATACAATGCGCACCACCCCGCGATGTTTTTCAGAAACGGATCCTACATTGCCCCTGCATGTTCCCTGACCTCCGCATGCTGACCACCCCGCGGTGCTTTTCTCCATCCTACATTGCCACTCACTGCCTATCCTAATTCAGACCCTCCGATTCACACCACCAGATGATGTTTTTCTCACTCCTACTAGTGAATGTAATGTAACACACACCCATACAATGCGCACCACCCCGTGATGTTTTTCTCACTCCTACTAGTGAATGTAATGTTACACACAACCATACAATGCGCACCACCCCGTGATTTTTTTGTCACTCCTACTAGTGAATGTAATGTAACACACACCCATACAATGCGCACCGCCCCGTGATGTTTTTGTCACTCCTACTAGTGAATGTAATGTAACACACACCCATACAATGCGCACGACCCCGTGATGTTTTTCTCACTCCTACTAGTGAATGTAATGTAACACACACCCATACAGTGCGCACCACCCCGTGATGTTTTTCTCACTCCTACTAGTGAATCTAATGTAACACACACCCATACAATGCGCACCACCCCGTGATGTTTTTCTCACTCCTACTAGTGAATGTAATGTAACACACACCCATACAGTGCGCACCACCCCGTGATATTTTTCTCACTCCTAATAGTGAACGTAATGTAACACACACCCATACAATGCGCACCACCCCGTGATGTTTTTCTCACTCCTACTAGTGAATGTAATGTAACACACACCCATACAATGTGCACCACCCCGTGATGTTTTTCTCACTCCTACTAGTGTATCTAATGTAACACACACCCATACAATGCGCACCACCCCGTGATGTTTTTGTCACTCCTACTAGTGAATCTAATGTAACACACACCCATACAATGCGCACCACCCCGTGATGTTTTTCTCACTCCTACTAGTGAATGTAATGTAACACACACCCATACAATGCGCACCACCCCGTGATGTTTTTCTCACTCCTACTAGTGAATGTAATGTAACACACACCCATACAATGCGCACCACCCCGTGATGTTTTTCTCACTCCTACTAGTGAATGTAATGTAACACACCCCATACAATGCGCACCACGCCGTGATGTTTTTCTCACTCCTACTAGTGAATCCAATGTAACACACACCCATACAATGCGCACCACCCCGTGATGTTTTTCTCACTCCTACTAGTGAATGTAATGTAACACACACCCATTCAATGCGCACCACCCCGTGATGTTTTTCTCACTCCTACTAGTGAATGTAATGTAACACACACCCATACAATGCGCACCACCCCGTGATGTTTTTCTCACTGCTACTAGTGAATGTAATGTAACACACACCCATACAGTGCGCACCACCCGTGATGTTTTTCTCACTCCTACTAGTGAATGTAATATAACACACACCGATACAGTGCGCACCACACCGTGATGTTTTTCTCACTCCTACTAGTGAATGTAATGTAACACACACCCATACAATGGGCACCGCCCAGTGATGTTTTTCTCACTCCTACTAGTGAATGTAATGTAACACACAGCCATACAATGCGCACCAGCCCGTGATGGTTTTCTCACTCCTACTAGTGAATGTAATGTAACACACACCCATACAGTGCGCACCACCCCGTGATGTTTTTCTCACTCCTACTAGTGAATGTAATGTAACACACACCCATACAGTGCGCACCACCCGTGATGTTTTTCTCACTCCTACTAGTGAATGTAATGTAACACACACCCATACAGTGCGCACCACCCCGTGATGTTTTTCTCACTCCTACTAGTGAATCTAATGTAACACACACCCATACAGTGCGCACCACCCCGTGATGTTTTTCTCACTCCTACTAGTGAATCTAATGTAACACACACACATACAGTGCGCACCACCCCGTGATGTTTTTCTCACTCCTACTAGTGAATGTAATGTAACACACACCCATACAATGCGCACCACCCCGTGATGTTTTTCTCAATCCTACTAGTGAATGTAATGTAACACACACCCATACAATGCGCACCACCCCGTGATGTTTTTCTCACTCCTACTAGTGAATGTAATGTAACACACACCCATACAATGCGCACCACCCCGTGATGTTTTTCTCACTCCTACTAGTGAATGTAATGTAACACACACCCATACAATGCGCACCACCCCGTGATGTTTTTCTCACTCCTACTAGTGAATGTAATGTAACACACACACATACAATGCGCACCACCCCGTGATGTTTTTCTCACTCCTAATAGTGAATGTAATGTAACACACACACATACAATGCGCACCACCCCGTGATGTTTTTCTCACTCCTACTAGTGAATGTACTGTAACACACACCCATACAATGCGCACCACCCCGTGATGTTTTTCTCACTCCTACTAGTGAATGTAATGTAACACACACCCATACAATGCGCACCACCCCGTGATGTTTTTCTCACTCCTACTAGTGAATGTACTGTAACACACACCCATACAATGCGCACCACCCCGTGATGTTTTTCTCACTCCTACTAGTGAATGTAATGTAACACACACCCATACAATGCGAACCACCCCGTGATGTTTTTCGCACTCCTACTAATGAATCTAATGTAACACACACCCATACAATGCGCACCACCCCGCGATGTTTTTCAGAAACCTATCCTACATTGCCACTGCATGTTCCCTGACCTCCCCATGCTGACCACCCCGCAGTACTTTTCTCCATCCTACATTGCCACTCACTGCCTATCCAAATTCAGACCCTCCGATTCACACCACCCCGTGATGTTTTTCTCACTCCTAGTAGTGAATGTAATGTAACACCCACCCATACAATGCGCACCACCCCGTGATGTTTTTCTCACTCCTACTAGTGAATGTAATGTACACACACCCATACAATGCGCACCACCCCGTGATGTTTTTCTCACTCCTACTAGTGAATGTAATGTAACACACACCCATACAATGCGCACCCCCCTGATGTTTTTCTCACTCCTATTAATGAATGTAATGTAACACACACCCATACAATGCGCACCACCCCGTGATGTTTTTCTCACTCCTACTTGTGAATCTAATGTAACACACACCCATACAATGCGCACCACCACGCGATGTTTTTCAGAAACCTATCCTACATTGCCACTGCATGTTCCCTGATCTCCCCATGCTGACCACCCCGCAGGGCTTTTGTCCATCCTACATTGCCACTCACTGCCTATCCTAAATCAGACCCTCCGATTCACACCACCCCGTGATGTTTTTCTCACTCCTATTAGTGAATGTAATGTAACACACACCCATACAATGCGCACCACCCCGTGATGTTTTTCTCACTGCTACTAGTGAATGTAATGTAACACACACCCATACAATGCGCACCACCCCGTGTTGATTTTCTCACTCCTACTAGTGAATGTAATGTAACACACACCCATACAATGCGCACCACCCCGTGATGTTTTTCTCACTCCTACTAGTGAATGTAATGTAACACAAACCCATACAATGCGCACCACCCCGTGATGTTTTTCTCACTCCTACTAGTGAATGTAATGTAACACACACCCGTACAATGCGCACCACCCCGTGATGTTTTTCTCACTCCTACTAGTGAATCTAATATAACACACGCCCATACAATGCGCACCACCACGCGATGTTTTTCAGAAACCTATCCTACATTGCCACTGCATGTTCCCTGACCTCCCCATGCTGACCACCCCGCAGTGCTTTTGTCCATCCTACATTGCCACTCACTGCCTATCCTAAATCAGACCCTCCGATTCACACCACCCCGTGATGTTTTTCTCACTCCTACTAGTGAATGTAATGTAACACACACCCATACAATGCGCACCACCCCGTGATGTTTTTCTCACTCCTATTAGTGAATGTAATGTAACACACACCCATACAATGCGCACCACCCCGTGATGTTTTTCTCACTCCTACTAGTGAATGTAATGTAACACACACCCATACATTGAGCACCACCCCGTGATGTTTTTCTCACTCCTACTAGTGAATGTAATGTAACACACACCCATACAATGCGCACCACCCCGTGATGTTTTTCTCACTCCTACTAGTGAATGTAATGTAACACACACCCATACAATGCGCACCACCCCGTGATGTTTTTCTCACTCCTAATAGTGAATGTAATGTAACACACACCCATACAATGCGCACCACCCCGTGATGTTTTTCTCATTCCTACTAGTGAATCTAATGTAACACACACCCATACAATGCGCACCACCCCGCGATGTTTTCAGAAACGGATCCTACATTGCCCCTGCATGTTCCCTGACCTCCGCATGCTGACCACCCCGCGGTGCTTTTCTCCATCCTACATTGCCACTCACTGCCTATCCTAATTCAGACCCTCCGATTCACACCACCAGATGATGTTTTTCTCACTCCTACTAGTGAATGTAATGTAACACACACCCATACAATGCGCACCACCCCGTGATGTTTTTCTCACTCCTACTAGTGAATGTAATGTTACACACAACCATACAATGCGCACCACCCCGTGATTTTTTTGTCACTCCTACTAGTGAATGTAATGTAACACACACCCATACAATGCGCACCGCCCGTGATGTTTTTGTCACTCCTACTAGTGAATGTAATGTAACACACACCCATACAATGCGCACCGCCCCGTGATGTTTTCTCACTCCTACTAGTGAATGTAATGTAACACACAGCCATACAATGCGCACCGCCCCGTGATGTTTTTCTCACTCCTACTAGTGAATGTAATGGAACACACACCCATACAATGCGCACCACCCCGTGATGTTTTTCTCACTGCTACTAGTGAATGTAATGTAACACACACCCATACAATGCGCACCACCCCGTGATGTTTTTTCACTGCTACTAGTGAATGTAATGTAACACACACCCATACAATGCGCACCACCCCGTGATGTTTTTCTCACTCCTACTAGTGAATCTAATGTAACACACACCCATACAATGGGCACCGCCCAGTGATGTTTTCTCACTCCTACTAGTGAATGTAATGTAACACACACCCATACAATGCGCACCGCCCCTTGATGTTTTTCTCACTCCTACTAGTGAATGTAATGTAACACACAGCCATACAATGCGCACCACCTCGTGATGTTTTTCTCACTCCTACTAGTGAATGTAATGTAACACACAGCCATACAATGCGCACCACCCCGTGATGTTTTTCTCACTCCTACTAGTGAATGTAATGTAACACACACCCATACAGTGCGCACCACCCCGTGATGTTTTTCTCACTCCTACTAGTGAATGTAATGTAACACACACCCATACAGTGCGCACCACCCCGTGATGTTTTTCTCACTCCTACTAGTGAATGTAATGTAACACACACCCATACAATGCGCACGACCCCGTGATGTTTTTCTCACTCCTACTAGTGAATGTAATGTAACACACACCCATACAGTGCGCACCACCCCGTGATGTTTTTCTCACTCCTACTAGTGAATCTAATGTAACACACACCCATACAATGCGCACCACCCCGTGATGTTTTTCTCACTCCTACTAGTGAATCTATGTAACACACACACATACAATGCGCACCACCCCGTGATGTTTTTCTCACTCCTACTAGTGAATGTAATGTAACACACACCCATACAATGCGCACCACCCCGTGATGTTTTTCTCACTCCTACTAGTGAATGTAATGTAACACACACCCATACAATGCGCACCACCCCGTGATGTTTTTCTCACTCCTACTAGTGAATGTAATGTAACACACACCCATACAATGCGCACCACCCCGTGATGTTTTTCTCACTCCTATTAGTGAATGTAATGTAACACACACCCATACAATGCGCACCACCCGTGATGTTTTTCTCACTCCTACTAGTGAATGTAATGTAACACACACCCATACAATGAGCACCACCCGTGATGTTTTTCTCACTCCTACTAGTGAATGTAATGTAACACACACCCATACAATGCGCACCACCCCGTGATGTTTTTCTCACTCCTACTAGTGAATGTAATGTAACACACACCCATACAATGCGCACCACCCCGTGATGTTTTTCTCACTCCTAATAGTGAATGTAATGTAACACACACCCATACAATGCGCACCACCCCGTGATGTTTTTCTCATTCCTACTAGTGAATCTAATGTAACACACACCCATACAATGCGCACCACCCCGCGATGTTTTTCAGAAACGGATCCTACATTGCCCCTGCATGTTCCCTGACCTCCGCATGCTGACCACCCCGCGGTGCTTTTCTCCATCCTACATTGCCACTCACTGCCTATCCTAATTCAGACCCTCCGATTCACACCACCAGATGATGTTTTTCTCACTCCTACTAGTGAATGTAATGTAACACACACCCATACAATGCGCACCACCCCGTGATGTTTTTCTCACTCCTACTAGTGAATGTAATGTTACACACAACCATACAATGCGCACCACCCCGTGATTTTTTTGTCACTCCTACTAGTGAATGTAATGTAACACACACCCATACAATGCGCACCGCCCCGTGATGTTTTTGTCACTCCTACTAGTGAATGTAATGTAACACACACCCATACAATGCGCACCGCCCCGTGATGTTTTTCTCACTCCTACTAGTGAATGTAATGTAACACACAGCCATACAATGCGCACCGCCCCGTGATGTTTTTCTCACTCCTACTAGTGAATGTAATGGAACACACACCCATACAATGCGCACCACCCCGTGATGTTTTTCTCACTGCTACTAGTGAATGTAATGTAACACACACCCATACAATGCGCACCACCCCGTGATGTTTTTTTCACTGCTACTAGTGAATGTAATGTAAAACACACCCATACAATGCGCACCACCCCGTGATGTTTTTCTCACTCCTACTAGTGAATCTAATGTAACACACACCCATACAATGGGCACCGCCCAGTGATGTTTTTCTCACTCCTACTAGTGAATGTAATGTAACACACACCCATACAATGCGCACCGCCCCTTGATGTTTTTCTCACTCCTACTAGTGAATGTAATGTAACACACAGCCATACAATGCGCACCACCTCGTGATGTTTTTCTCACTCCTACTAGTGAATGTAATGTAACACACAGCCATACAATGCGCACCACCCCGTGATGTTTTTCTCACTCCTACTAGTGAATGTAATGTAACACACACCCATACAGTGCGCACCACCCCGTGATGTTTTTCTCACTCCTACTAGTGAATGTAATGTAACACACACCCATACAGTGCGCACCACCCCGTGATGTTTTTCTCACTCCTACTAGTGAATGTAATGTAACACACACCCATACAATGCGCACGACCCCGTGATGTTTTTCTCACTCCTACTAGTGAATGTAATGTAACACACACCCATACAGTGCGCACCACCCGTGATGTTTTTCTCACTCCTACTAGTGAATCTAATGTAACACACACCCATACAATGCGCACCACCCCGTGATGTTTTTCTCACTCCTACTAGTGAATCTAATGTAACACACACACATACAATGCGCACCACCCCGTGATGTTTTTCTCACTCCTACTAGTGAATGTAATGTAACACACACCCATACAATGCGCACCACCCCGTGATGTTTTTCTCACTCCTACTAGTGAATGTAATGTAACACACACCCATACAATGCGCACCACCCCGTGATGTTTTTCTCACTCCTACTAGTGAATGTAATGTAACACACACCCATACAATGCGCACCACCCCGTGATGTTTTTCTCACTCCTACTAGTGAATGTAATGTAACACACACCCATACAATGCGCACCACCCCGTGATGTTTTTCTCACTCCTACTAGTGAATGTAATGTAACACACACCCATACAATGCGCACGACCCCGTGATGTTTTTCTCACTCCTACTAGTGAATGTAATGTAACACACACCCATACAATGCGCACCACCCCGTGATGTTTTTCTCACTCCTACTAGTGAATGTAATGTAACACACACGCATACAATGCGCACCACCCCGTGATGTTTTTCTAACTCCTACTAGTGAATGTAATGTAACACACACCCATACAATGCGCACCACCCCGTGAAGTTTTTCTCACTCCTACTAATGAATCTAATGTAACACACACCCATACAATGCGCACCACCCCGCGATGTTTTTCAGAAACCTGTCCTACATTGCCACTGCATGTTCCCTGACCTCCCCATGCTGACCACCCCGCAGTACTTTTCTCCATCCTACATTGCCACTCACTGCCTATCCAAATTCAGACCCTCCGATTCACACCACCCCGTGATGTTTTTCTCACTCCTACTAGTGAATGTAATGTAACACACACCCATACAATGCACACCACCCCGTGATGTTTTTCTCACTCCTACTAGTGAATGTAATGTAACACACACCCATACAATGCGCACAAACCCGTGATGTTTTTCTCACTCCTACTAGTGAATGTAATGTAACACACACCCATACAATGCGCACCCCCCCTGATGTTTTTCTCACTCCTATTAGTGAATGTAATGTAACACACACCCATACAATGCGCACCACCCCGTGATGTTTTTCTCACTCCTACTAGTGAATGTAATGTAACACACAGCCATACAATGCGCACCACCCCGTGATGTTTTTCTCACTCCTACTAGTGAATGTAATGTAACACACACCCATACAATGCGCACCACCCCGTGATGTTTTTCTCACTCCTATTAGTGAATGTAATGTAACACACACCCATACAATGCGCACCACCCCGTGATGTTTTTCTCACTGCTACTAGTGAATGTAATGTAACACACACCCATACAATGCGCACCACCCCGTGTTGATTTTCTCACTCCTACTAGTGAATGTAATGTAACACACACCCATACAATGCGCACCACCCCGTGATGTTTTTCTCACTCCTACTACTGAATGTAATGTAACACACACCCGTACAATGCGCACCACCCCGTGATGTTTTTCTCACTCCTACTAGTGAATCTAATGTAACACACACCCATACAATGCGCACCACCACGCGATGTTTTTCAGAAACCTATCCTACATTGCCACTGCATGTTCCCTGACCTCCCCATGCTGACCACCCCGCAGTGCTTTTGTCCATCCTACATTGCCACTCACTGCCTATCCTAAATCAGACCCTCCGATTCACACCACCCCGTGATGTTTTTCTCACTCCTACTAGTGAATGTAATGTAACACACACCCATACAATGCGCACCACCCCGTGATGTTTTTCTCACTCCTATTAGTGAATGTAATGTAACACACACCCATACAATGCGCACCACCCCGTGATGTTTTTCTCACTGCTACTAGTGAATGTAATGTAACACACACCCATACAATGCGCACCACCCCGTGTTGATTTTCTCACTCCTACTAGTGAATGTAATGTAACACACACCCATACAATGCGCACCACCCCGTGATGTTTTTCTCACTCCTACTAGTGAATGTAATGTAACACACACCCATACAATGCGCACCACCCCGTGATGTTTTTCTCACTCCTACTAGTGAATGTAATGTAACACACACCCATACAATGCGCACCACCCCGTGATGTTTTTCTCACTCCTACTAGTGAATGTAATGTAACACACACCCATACAATGCGCACCACCCCGTGATGTTTTTCGCACTCCTACTAATGAATCTAATGTAACACACACCCATACATTGCGCACCACCCCCGATGTTTTTCAGAAACCTATCCTACATTGCCACTGCATGTTCCCTGACCTCCCCATGCTGACCACCCCGCAGTACTTTTCTCCATCCTACATTGCCACTCACTGCCTATCCAAATTCAGACCCTCCGATTCACACCACCCCGTGATGTTTTTCTCACTCCTAGTAGTGAATGTAATGTAACACCCACCCATACAATGCGCACCACCCCGTGATGTTTTTCTCACTCCTATTAGTGAATGTAATGTAACACACACCCATACAATGCGCACCACCCCGTGATGTTTTTCTCACTCCTACTAGTGAATGTAATGGAACACACACCCATACAATGCGCACCACCACGCGATGTTTTTCAGAAACCTATCCTACATTGCCACTGCATGTTCCCTGACCTCCCCATGCTGACCACCCCGCAGTGCTTTTGTCCATCCTACATTGCCACTCACTGCCTATCCTAAATCAGACCCTCCGATTCACACCACCCCGTGATGTTTTTCTCACTCCTACTAGTGAATGTAATGTAACACACACCCATACAATGCGCACCACCCCGTGATGTTTTTCTCACTCCTATTAGTGAATGTAATGTAACACACACCCATACAATGCGCACCACCCCGTGATGTTTTTCTCACTGCTACTAGAGAATGTAATGTAACACACACCCATACAATGCGCACCACCCCGTGTTGATTTTCTCACTCCTACTAGTGAATGTAATGTAACACACACCCATACAATGCGCACCACCCCGTGATGTTTTTCTCACTCCTACTAGTGAATGTAATGTAACACACACCCATACAATGCGCACCACCCCGTGATGTTTTTCTCACTCCTACTAGTGAATGTAATGTAACACACACCCATACAATGAGCACCACCCCGTGATGTTTTTCTCACTCCTACTAGTGAATGTAATGTAACACACACCCATACAATGCGCACCACCCCGTGATGTTTTTCTCACTCCTACTAGTGAATGTAATGTAACACACACCCATACAATGCGCACCACCCCGTGATGTTTTTCTCACTCCTACTAGTGAATGTAATGTAACACACACCCATACAATGCGCACCACCCCGTGATGTTTTTCTCATTCCTACTAGTGAATCTAATGTAACACACACCCATACAATGCGCACCACCCCGCGATGTTTTTCAGAAATGGATCCTACATTGCCCCTGCATGTTCCCTGACCTCCGCATGCTGACCACCCCGCGGTGCTTTTCTCCATCCTACATTGCCACTCACTGCCTATCCTAATTCAGACCCTCCGATTCACACCACCAGATGATGTTTTTCTCACTCCTACTAGTGAATGTAATGTAACACACACCCATACAATGCGCACCACCCCGTGATGTTTTTCTCACTCCTACTAGTGAATGTAATGTTACACACAACCATACAATGCGCACCACCCCGTGATTTTTTTGTCACTCCTACTAGTGAATGTAATGTAACACACACCCATACAATGCGCACCGCCCCGTGATGTTTTTGTCACTCCTACTAGTGAATGTAATGTAACACACACCCATACAATGCGCACCGCCCCGTGATGTTTTTCTCACTCCTACTAGTGAATGTAATGTAACACACAGCCATACAATGCGCACCGCCCCGTGATGTTTTTCTCACTCCTACTAGTGAATGTAATGGAATACACACCCATACAATGCGCACCACCCCGTGATGTTTTTCTCACTGCTACTAGTGAATGTAATGTAACACACACCCATACAATGCGCACCACCCCGTGATGTTTTTCTCACTGCTACTAGTGAATGTAATGTAACACACACCCATACAATGCGCACCACCCCGTGATGTTTTTCTCACTCCTACTAGTGAATCTAATGTAACACACACCCATACAATGGGCACCGCCCAGTGATGTTTTTCTCACTCCTACTAGTGAATGTAATGTAACACACACCCATACAATGCGCACCGCCACTTGATGTTTTTCTCACTCCTACTAGTGAATGTAATGTAACACACAGCCATACAATGCGCACCACCTCGTGATGTTTTTCTCACTCCTACTAGTGAATGTAATGTAACACACAGCCATACAGTGCGCACCACCCCGTGATGTTTTTCTCACTCCTACTAGTGAATGTAATGTAACACACACCCATACAATGCGCACCACCCCGTGATGTTTTTCTCACTCCTACTAGTGAATGTAATGTAACACACACCCATACAGTGCGCACCACCCCGTGATGTTTTTCTCACTCCTACTAGTGAATGTAATGTAACACACACCCATACAATGCGCACCACCCCGTGATGTTTTTCTCACTCCTACTAGTGAATCTAATGTAACACACACCCATACAGTGCGCACCACCCCGTGATGTTTTTCTCACTCCTACTAGTGAATCTAATGTAACACACACCCATACAATGCGCACCACCCCGTGATGTTTTTCTCACTCCTACTAGTGAATCTAATGTAACACACACCCATACAATGCGCACCACCACGCGATGTTTTTCAGAAACCTATCCTACATTGCCACTGCATGTTCCCTGACCTCCCCATGCTGACCACCCCGCAGTGCTTTTGTCCATCCTACATTGCCACTCACTGCCTATCCTAAATCAGACCCTCCGATTCACACCACCCCGTGATGTTTTTCTCACTCCTACTAGTGAATGTAATGTAACACACACCCATACAATGCGCACCACCCCGTGATGTTTTTCTCACTCCTATTAGTGAATGTAATGTAACACACACCCATACAATGCGCACCACCCCGTGATGTTTTTCTCACTGCTACTAGTGAATGTAATGTAACACACACCCATACAATGCGCACCACCCCGTGTTGATTTTCTCACTCCTACTAGTGAATGTAATGTAACACACACCCATACAATGCGCACCACCCCGTGATGTTTTTCTCACTCCTACTAGTGAATGTAATGTAACACACACCCATACAATGCGCACCACCCCGTGATGTTTTTCTCACTCCTACTAGTGAATGTAATGTAACACACACCCATACAATGCGCACCACCCCGTGATGTTTTTCTCACTCCTACTAGTGAATGTAATGTAACACACACCCATACAATGCGCACCACCCCGTGATGTTTTTCTCACTCCTACTAGTGAATCTAATGTAACACACACCCATACAATGCGCACCACCCCGCGATGTTTTTCAGAAACGGATCCTACATTGCCCCTGCATGTTCCCTGACCTCCGCATGCTGACCACCCCCCGGTGCTTTTCTCCATCCTACATTGCCACTCACTGCCTATCCTAATTCAGACCCTCCGATTCACACCACCAGATGATGTTTTTCTCACTCCTACTAGTGAATGTAATGTAACACACACCCATACAATGCGCACCACCCCGTGATGTTTTTCTCACTCCTACTAGTGAATGTAATGTTACACACAACCATACAATGCGCACCACCCCGTGATGTTTTTGTCACTCCTACTAGTGAATGTAATGTAACACACACCCATACAATGCGCACCGCCCCGTGATGTTTTTCTCACTCCTACTAGTGAATGTAATGTAACACACACCCATACAATGCGCACCGCACCGTGATGTTTTTCTCACTCCTACTAGTGAATGTAATGTAACACACAGCCATACAATGCGCACCACCCCGTGATGTTTTTCTCACTGCTACTAGTGAATGTAATGTAACACACACCCATACAATGCGCACCACCCCGTGATGTTTTTCTCACTCCTACTAGTGAATGTAATGTAACACACACCCATACAGTGCGCACCACCCCGTGATGTTTTTCTCACTCCTACTAGTGAATGTAATGTAACACACACCCATACAGTGCGCACCACCCCGTGATGTTTTTCTCACTCCTAATAGTGAACGTAATGTAACACACACCCATACAGTGCGCACCACCCCGTGATGTTTTTCTCACTCCTACTAGTGAATGTAATGTAACACACACCCATACAATGTGCACCACCCCGTGATGTTTTTCTCACTCCTACTAGTGTATCTAATGTAACACACACCCATACAATGCGCAGCACCCCGTGATGTTTTTGTCACTCCTACTAGTGAATCTAATGTAACACACGCCCATACAATGCGCACCACCCCGTGATGTTTTTCTCACTCCTACTAGTGAATGTAATGTAACACACACCCATACAATGCGCACCACCCCGTGATGTTTTTCTCACTCCTACTAGTGAATGTAATGTAACACACACCCATACAATGCGCACCACCCCGTGATGTTTTTCTCACTCCTACTAGTGAATCTAATGTAACACACACCCATACAATGCGCACCACCCCGTGATGTTTTTCTCACTCCTACTAGTGAATCTAATGTAACACACACCCATACAATGCGCACCACCCCGTGATGTTTTTCTCACTCCTACTAGTGAATGTAATGTAACACACACCCATTCAATGCGCACCACCCCGTGATGTTTTTCTCACTCCTACTAGTGAATGTAATGTAACACACACCCATACAATGCGCACCACCCCGTGATGTTTTTCTCACTCCTACTAGTGAATGTAATGTAACACACACCCATACAATGCGCACCACCCTGTGATGTTTTTCTCACTCCTACTAGTGAATCTAATGTAACACACACCCGTACAATGCGCACCACCCGGTGATGTTTTTCTCACTCCTACTAGTGAATGTAATGTAACACACACCCATACAATGCGCACCACCCCGGGATGTTTTTTTCACTGCTACTAGTGAATGTAATGTAACACACACCCATACAATGCGCACCACCCCGTGATGTTTTTCTCACTGCTACTAGTGAATGTGATGTAACACACACCCATACAATGCGCACCACCCCGTGATGTTTTTCTCACTGCTACTAGTGAATGTAATGTAACACACACCCATACAATGCGCACCACCCCGTGATGTTTTTCTCACTCCTACTAGTGAATCTAATGTAACACACACCCATACAATGCGCACCACCACGCGATGTTTTTCAGAAACCTATCCTACATTGCCACTGCATGTTCCCTGACCTCCCCATGCTGACCACCCCGCAGTGCTTTTGTCCATCCTACATTGCCACTCACTGCCTATCCTAAATCAGACCCTCCGATTCACACCACCCCGTGATGTTTTTCTCACTCCTACTAGTGAATGTAATGTAACACACACCCATACAATGCGCACCACCCCGTGATGTTTTTCTCACTCCTATTAGTGAATGTAATGTAACACACACCCAAACAATGCGCACCACCCCGTGATGTTTTTCTCACTGCTACTAGTGAATGTAATGTAACACACACCCATACAATGCGCACCACCCCGTGTTGATTTTCTCACTCCTACTAGTGAATGTAATGTAACACACACCCATACAATGCGCACCACCCCGTGATGTTTTTCTCACTCCTACTAGTGAATGTAATGTAACACACACCCATACAATGCGCACCACCCCGTGATGTTTTTCTCACTCCTACTAGTGAATGTAATGTAACACACACCCATACAATGCGCACCACCCCGTGATGTTTTTCTCACTCCTACTAGTGAATGTAATGTAACACACACCCATACAATGCGCACCACCCCGTGATGTTTTTCTCACTCCTACTAGTGAATGTAATGTAACACACACCCATACAATGCGCACCACCCCGTGATGTTTTTCTCACTCCTACTAGTGAATGTAATGTAACACACACCCATACAATGCGCACCACACCGTGATGTTTTTCTCATTCCTACTAGTGAATCTAATGTAACACACACCCATACAATGCGCACCACCCCGCGATGTTTTTCAGAAACGGATCCTACATTGCCCCTGCATGTTCCCTGACCTCCGCATGCTGACCACCCCCCGGTGCTTTTCTCCATCCTACATTGCCACTCACTGCCTATCCTAATTCAGACCCTCCGATTCACACCACCAGATGATGTTTTTCTCACTCCTACTAGTGAATGTAATGTAACACACACCCATACAATGCGCACCACCCCGTGATGTTTTTCTCACTCCTACTAGTGAATGTAATGTTACACACAACCATACAATGCGCACCACCCCGTGATGTTTTTGTCACTCCTACTAGTGAATGTAATGTAACACACACCCATACAATGCGCACCGCCCCGTGATGTTTTTCTCACTCCTACTAGTGAATGTAATGTAACACACACCCATACAATGCGCACCGCACCGTGATGTTTTTCTCACTCCTACTAGTGAATGTAATGTAACACACAGCCATACAATGCGCACCACCCCGTGATGTTTTTCTCACTGCTACTAGTGAATGTAATGTAACACACACCCATACAATGCGCACCACCCCGTGATGTTTTTCTCACTCCTACTAGTGAATGTAATGTAACACACACCCATACAGTGCGCACCACCCCGTGATGTTTTTCTCACTCCTACTAGTGAATGTAATGTAACACACACCCATACAGTGCGCACCACCCCGTGATGTTTTTCTCACTCCTAATAGTGAACGTAATGTAACACACACCCATACAGTGCGCACCACCCCGTGATGTTTTTCTCACTCCTACTAGTGAATGTAATGTAACACACACCCATACAATGTGCACCACCCCGTGATGTTTTTCTCACTCCTACTAGTGTATCTAATGTAACACACACCCATACAATGCGCACCACCCTGTGATGTTTTTGTCACTCCTACTAGTGAATCTAATGTAACACACACCCATACAATGCGCACCACCCCGTGATGTTTTTCTCACTCCTACTAGTGAATGTAATGTAACACACACCCATACAATGCGCACCACCCCGTGATGTTTTTCTCACTGCTACTAGTGAATGTAATGTAACACACACCCATACAATGCGCACCGCCCCGTGATGTTTTTCTCACTCCTACTAGTGAATGTAATGTAACACACAGCCATACAATGCGCACCGCCCCGTGATGTTTTTCTCACTCCTACTAGTGAATGTAATGGAATACACACCCATACAATGCGCACCACCCCGTGATGTTTTTCTCACTGCTACTAGTGAATGTAATGTAACACACACCCATACAATGCGCACCACCCCGTGATGTTTTTCTCACTGCTACTAGTGAATGTAATGTAACACACACCCATACAATGCGCACCACCCCGTGATGTTTTTCTCACTCCTACTAGTGAATCTAATGTAACACACACCCATACAATGGGCACCGCCCAGTGATGTTTTTCTCACTCCTACTAGTGAATGTAATGTAACACACACCCATACAATGCGCACCGCCACTTGATGTTTTTCTCACTCCTACTAGTGAATGTAATGTAACACACAGCCATACAATGCGCACCACCTCGTGATGTTTTTCTCACTCCTACTAGTGAATGTAATGTAACACACAGCCATACAGTGCGCACCACCCCGTGATGTTTTTCTCACTCCTACTAGTGAATGTAATGTAACACACACCCATACAATGCGCACCACCCCGTGATGTTTTTCTCACTCCTACTAGTGAATGTAATGTAACACACACCCATACAGTGCGCACCACCCCGTGATGTTTTTCTCACTCCTACTAGTGAATGTAATGTAACACACACCCATACAATGCGCACCACCCCGTGATGTTTTTCTCACTCCTACTAGTGAATCTAATGTAACACACACCCATACAGTGCGCACCACCCCGTGATGTTTTTCTCACTCCTACTAGTGAATCTAATGTAACACACACCCATACAATGCGCACCACCCCGTGATGTTTTTCTCACTCCTACTAGTGAATCTAATGTAACACACACCCATACAATGCGCACCACCACGCGATGTTTTTCAGAAACCTATCCTACATTGCCACTGCATGTTCCCTGACCTCCCCATGCTGACCACCCCGCAGTGCTTTTGTCCATCCTACATTGCCACTCACTGCCTATCCTAAATCAGACCCTCCGATTCACACCACCCCGTGATGTTTTTCTCACTCCTACTAGTGAATGTAATGTAACACACACCCATACAATGCGCACCACCCCGTGATGTTTTTCTCACTCCTATTAGTGAATGTAATGTAACACACACCCATACAATGCGCACCACCCCGTGATGTTTTTCTCACTGCTACTAGTGAATGTAATGTAACACACACCCATACAATGCGCACCACCCCGTGTTGATTTTCTCACTCCTACTAGTGAATGTAATGTAACACACACCCATACAATGCGCACCACCCCGTGATGTTTTTCTCACTCCTACTAGTGAATGTAATGTAACACACACCCATACAATGCGCACCACCCCGTGATGTTTTTCTCACTCCTACTAGTGAATGTAATGTAACACACACCCATACAATGCGCACCACCCCGTGATGTTTTTCTCACTCCTACTAGTGAATGTAATGTAACACACACCCATACAATGCGCACCACCCCGTGATGTTTTTCTCACTCCTACTAGTGAATCTAATGTAACACACACCCATACAATGCGCACCACCCCGCGATGTTTTTCAGAAACGGATCCTACATTGCCCCTGCATGTTCCCTGACCTCCGCATGCTGACCACCCCCCGGTGCTTTTCTCCATCCTACATTGCCACTCACTGCCTATCCTAATTCAGACCCTCCGATTCACACCACCAGATGATGTTTTTCTCACTCCTACTAGTGAATGTAATGTAACACACACCCATACAATGCGCACCACCCCGTGATGTTTTTCTCACTCCTACTAGTGAATGTAATGTTACACACAACCATACAATGCGCACCACCCCGTGATGTTTTTGTCACTCCTACTAGTGAATGTAATGTAACACACACCCATACAATGCGCACCGCCCCGTGATGTTTTTCTCACTCCTACTAGTGAATGTAATGTAACACACACCCATACAATGCGCACCGCACCGTGATGTTTTTCTCACTCCTACTAGTGAATGTAATGTAACACACAGCCATACAATGCGCACCACCCCGTGATGTTTTTCTCACTGCTACTAGTGAATGTAATGTAACACACACCCATACAATGCGCACCACCCCGTGATGTTTTTCTCACTCCTACTAGTGAATGTAATGTAACACACACCCATACAGTGCGCACCACCCCGTGATGTTTTTCTCACTCCTACTAGTGAATGTAATGTAACACACACCCATACAGTGCGCACCACCCCGTGATGTTTTTCTCACTCCTAATAGTGAACGTAATGTAACACACACCCATACAGTGCGCACCACCCCGTGATGTTTTTCTCACTCCTACTAGTGAATGTAATGTAACACACACCCATACAATGTGCACCACCCCGTGATGTTTTTCTCACTCCTACTAGTGTATCTAATGTAACACACACCCATACAATGCGCAGCACCCCGTGATGTTTTTGTCACTCCTACTAGTGAATCTAATGTAACACACGCCCATACAATGCGCACCACCCCGTGATGTTTTTCTCACTCCTACTAGTGAATGTAATGTAACACACACCCATACAATGCGCACCACCCCGTGATGTTTTTCTCACTCCTACTAGTGAATGTAATGTAACACACACCCATACAATGCGCACCACCCCGTGATGTTTTTCTCACTCCTACTAGTGAATCTAATGTAACACACACCCATACAATGCGCACCACCCCGTGATGTTTTTCTCACTCCTACTAGTGAATCTAATGTAACACACACCCATACAATGCGCACCACCCCGTGATGTTTTTCTCACTCCTACTAGTGAATGTAATGTAACACACACCCATTCAATGCGCACCACCCCGTGATGTTTTTCTCACTCCTACTAGTGAATGTAATGTAACACACACCCATACAATGCGCACCACCCCGTGATGTTTTTCTCACTCCTACTAGTGAATGTAATGTAACACACACCCATACAATGCGCACCACCCTGTGATGTTTTTCTCACTCCTACTAGTGAATCTAATGTAACACACACCCGTACAATGCGCACCACCCGGTGATGTTTTTCTCACTCCTACTAGTGAATGTAATGTAACACACACCCATACAATGCGCACCACCCCGGGATGTTTTTTTCACTGCTACTAGTGAATGTAATGTAACACACACCCATACAATGCGCACCACCCCGTGATGTTTTTCTCACTGCTACTAGTGAATGTGATGTAACACACACCCATACAATGCGCACCACCCCGTGATGTTTTTCTCACTGCTACTAGTGAATGTAATGTAACACACACCCATACAATGCGCACCACCCCGTGATGTTTTTCTCACTCCTACTAGTGAATCTAATGTAACACACACCCATACAATGCGCACCACCACGCGATGTTTTTCAGAAACCTATCCTACATTGCCACTGCATGTTCCCTGACCTCCCCATGCTGACCACCCCGCAGTGCTTTTGTCCATCCTACATTGCCACTCACTGCCTATCCTAAATCAGACCCTCCGATTCACACCACCCCGTGATGTTTTTCTCACTCCTACTAGTGAATGTAATGTAACACACACCCATACAATGCGCACCACCCCGTGATGTTTTTCTCACTCCTATTAGTGAATGTAATGTAACACACACCCAAACAATGCGCACCACCCCGTGATGTTTTTCTCACTGCTACTAGTGAATGTAATGTAACACACACCCATACAATGCGCACCACCCCGTGTTGATTTTCTCACTCCTACTAGTGAATGTAATGTAACACACACCCATACAATGCGCACCACCCCGTGATGTTTTTCTCACTCCTACTAGTGAATGTAATGTAACACACACCCATACAATGCGCACCACCCCGTGATGTTTTTCTCACTCCTACTAGTGAATGTAATGTAACACACACCCATACAATGCGCACCACCCCGTGATGTTTTTCTCACTCCTACTAGTGAATGTAATGTAACACACACCCATACAATGCGCACCACCCCGTGATGTTTTTCTCACTCCTACTAGTGAATGTAATGTAACACACACCCATACAATGCGCACCACCCCGTGATGTTTTTCTCACTCCTACTAGTGAATGTAATGTAACACACACCCATACAATGCGCACCACACCGTGATGTTTTTCTCATTCCTACTAGTGAATCTAATGTAACACACACCCATACAATGCGCACCACCCCGCGATGTTTTTCAGAAACGGATCCTACATTGCCCCTGCATGTTCCCTGACCTCCGCATGCTGACCACCCCCCGGTGCTTTTCTCCATCCTACATTGCCACTCACTGCCTATCCTAATTCAGACCCTCCGATTCACACCACCAGATGATGTTTTTCTCACTCCTACTAGTGAATGTAATGTAACACACACCCATACAATGCGCACCACCCCGTGATGTTTTTCTCACTCCTACTAGTGAATGTAATGTTACACACAACCATACAATGCGCACCACCCCGTGATGTTTTTGTCACTCCTACTAGTGAATGTAATGTAACACACACCCATACAATGCGCACCGCCCCGTGATGTTTTTCTCACTCCTACTAGTGAATGTAATGTAACACACACCCATACAATGCGCACCGCACCGTGATGTTTTTCTCACTCCTACTAGTGAATGTAATGTAACACACAGCCATACAATGCGCACCACCCCGTGATGTTTTTCTCACTGCTACTAGTGAATGTAATGTAACACACACCCATACAATGCGCACCACCCCGTGATGTTTTTCTCACTCCTACTAGTGAATGTAATGTAACACACACCCATACAGTGCGCACCACCCCGTGATGTTTTTCTCACTCCTACTAGTGAATGTAATGTAACACACACCCATACAGTGCGCACCACCCCGTGATGTTTTTCTCACTCCTAATAGTGAACGTAATGTAACACACACCCATACAGTGCGCACCACCCCGTGATGTTTTTCTCACTCCTACTAGTGAATGTAATGTAACACACACCCATACAATGTGCACCACCCCGTGATGTTTTTCTCACTCCTACTAGTGTATCTAATGTAACACACACCCATACAATGCGCACCACCCTGTGATGTTTTTGTCACTCCTACTAGTGAATCTAATGTAACACACACCCATACAATGCGCACCACCCCGTGATGTTTTTCTCACTCCTACTAGTGAATGTAATGTAACACACACCCATACAATGCGCACCACCCCGTGATGTTTTTCTCACTCCTACTAGTGAATGTAATGTAACACACACCCATACAATGCGCACCACCCCGTGATGTTTTTCTCACTCCTACTAGTGAATCTAATGTAACACACACCCATACAATGCGCACCACCCCGTGATTTTTTTCTCACTCCTACTAGTGAATCTAATGTAACACACACCCATACAATGCGCACCACCCCGTGATGTTTTTCTCACTCCTACTAGTGAATGTAATGTAACACACACCCATTCAATGCGCACCACCCCGTGATGTTTTTCTCACTCCTACTAGTGAATGTAATGTAACACACACCCATACAATGCGCACCACCCCGTGATGTTTTTCTCACTCCTACTAGTGAATGTAATGTAACACACACCCATACAATGCGCACCACCCTGTGATGTTTTTCTCACTCCTACTAGTGAATCTAATGTAACACACACCCATACAATGCGCACCACCCGGTGATGTTTTTCTCACTCCTACTAGTGAATGTAATGTAACACACACCCATACAATGCGCACCACCCCGTGATGTTTTTCTCACTGCTACTAGTGAATGTAATGTAACACACACCCATACAATGCGCACCACCCCGTGATGTTTTTCTCACTGCTACTAGTGAATGTAATGTAACACACACCCATACAATGCGCACCACCCCGTGATGTTTTTCTCACTGCTACTAGTGAATGTAATGTAACACACACCCATACAATGGGCACCGCCCAGTGATGTTTTTCTCACTCCTACTAGTGAATGTAATGTAACACACACCCATACAATGCGCACCGCCCCTTGATGTTTTTCTCACTCCTACTAGTGAATGTAATGTAACACACAGCCATACAATGCGCACCACCTCGGGATGTTTTTCTCACTCCTACTAGTGAATGTAATGTAACACACAGCCATACAATGCGCACCACCCCGTGATGTTTTTCTCACTCCTACTAGTGAATGTAATGTAACACACACCCATACAGTGCGCACCACCCCGTGATGTTTTTCTCACTCCTACTAGTGAATGTAATGTAACACACACCCATACAGTGCGCACCACCCCGTGATGTTTTTTTCACTCCTACTAGTGAATGTAATGTAACACACACCCATACAATGCGCACGACCCCGTGATGTTTTTCTCACTCCTACTAGTGAATGTAATGTAACACACACCCATACAGTGCGCACCACCCCATGATGTTTTTCTCACTCCTACTAGTGAATCTAATGTAACACGCACCCATACAATGCGCACCACCCCGTGATGTTTTTCTCACTCCTACTAGTGAATCTAATGTAACACACACACATACAATGCGCACCACCCCGTGATGTTTTTCTCACTCCTAATAGTGAATGTAATGTAACACACACCCATACAATGCGCACCACCCCGTGATGTTTTTCTCAATCCTACTAGTGAATGTAATGTAACACACACCCATACAATGCGCACCACCCCGTGATGTTTTTCTCACTCCTACTAGTGAATCTAATGTAACACACACCCATACAATGCGCACCACCCCGTGATGTTTTTCTCACTCCTACTTGTGAATCTAATGTAACACACACCCATACAATGCGCACCACCCCGTGATGTTTTTCTCACTCCTACTAGTGAATGTAATGTAACACACACCCATACAATGCGCACCACCCCGTGATGTTTTTCTCACTCCTACTAGTGAATGTAATGTAACACACAACCATACAATGCGCACCACCCCGTGATGTTTTTCTCACTCCTACTAGTGAATGTAATGTAACACACACCCATACAATGCGCACCACCCCGTGATGTTTTTCTCACTCCTACTAGTGAATGTAATGTAACACACACCCATACAATGCGCACCACCCCGTGATGTTTTTCTCACTCCTACTAGTGAATGTAATGTAACACACACCCATACAATGCGCACCACCCCGCGATGTTTTTCAGAAACCTATCCTACATTGCCACTGCATGTTCCCTGACCTCCCCATGCTGACCACCCCGCAGTACTTTTCTCCATCCTACATTGCCACTCACTGCCTATCCTAATTCAGACCCTCCGATTCACACCACCCCGTGATGTTTTTCTCACTCCTAGTAGTGAATGTAATGTAACACCCACCCATACAATGCGCACCACCCCGTGATGTTTTTCTCACTCCTACTAGTGAATGTAATGTAACACACACCCATACAATGCGCACCACCCCGTGATGTTTTTCTCACTCCTACTAGTGAATGTAATGTAACACACACCCATACAATGCGCACCCCCCCTGATGTTTTTCTCACTCCTATTATTGAATGTAATGTAACACACACCCATAGAATGCGCACCACCCCGTGATGTTTTTCTCACTCCTACTAGTGAATCTAATGTAACACACACCCATACAATGCGCACCACCACGCGATGTTTTTCAGAAACCTATCCTACATTGCCACTGCATGTTCCCTGACCTCCCCATGCTGACCACCCCGCAGTGCTTTTGTCAATCCTACATTGCCACTCACTGCCTATCCTAATTCAGACCCTCCGATTCACACCACCCCGTGATGTTTTTCTCACTCCTACTAGTGAATGTAATGTAACACACACCCATACAATGCGCACCACCTCGTGATGTTTTTCTCACTCCTATTAGTGAATGTAATGTAACACACACCCATACAATGCGCACCACCCCGTGATGTTTTTCTCACTCCTACTAGTGATTGTAGTGTAACACACACCCATACAATGCGCACCACCCCGTGATGTTTTTCTCACTCCCACTAGTGAATGTAGTGTAACACACACCCATACAATGCGCACCACCCCGTGATGTTTTTCTCACTCCACTAGTGAATGTAATGTAACACACACCCATACAATGCGCACCACCCCGTGATGTTTTTCTCACTCCTACTAGTGAATCTAATGTAACACACACCCATACAATGCGCACCACCCGGTGATGTTTTTCTCACTCCTACTAGTGAATGTAATGTAACACACACCCATACAATGCGCACCACCCCGTGATGTTTTTCTCACTGCTACTAGTGAATGTAATGTAACACACACCCATACAATGCGCACCACCCCGTGATGTTTTTCTCACTGCTACTAGTGAATGTAATGTAACACACACCCATACAATGCGCACCACCCCGTGATGTTTTTCTCACTGCTACTAGTGAATGTAATGTAACACACACCCATACAATGCGCGCCACCCCGTGATGTTTTTCTCACTGCTACTAGTGAATGTAATGTAACACACACCCATACAATGCGCACCACCCCGTGATGTTTTTCTCACTCCTAGTAGTGAATGTAATGTAACACACACCCATACAGTGCGCACCACCCCGTGATGTTTTTCTCACTCCTACTAGTGAATGTAATGTAACACACACCCATACAGTGCGCACCACCCCGTGATGTTTTTCTCACTCCTACTAGTGAATGTAATGTAACACACACCCATACAATGCGCACGACCCCGTGATGTTTTTCTCACTCCTACTAGTGAATGTAATGTAACACACACCCATACAGTGCGCACCACCCCGTGATGTTTTTCTCACTCCTACTAGTGAATCTAATGTAACACACACCCATACAATGCGCACCACCCCGTGATGTTTTTCTCACTCCTACTAGTGAATCTAATGTAACACACACACATACAATGCGCACCACCCCGTGATGTTTTTCTCACTCCTACTAGTGAATGTAATGTAACACACACCCATACAATGCGCACCACCCCGTGATGTTTTTCTCACTCCTACTAGTGAATGTAATGTAACACACACCCATACAATGCGCACCACCCCGTGATGTTTTTCTCACTCCTACTAGTGAATGTAATGTAACACACACCCATACAATGCGCACCACCCCGTGATGTTTTTCTCACTCCTACTAGTGAATGTAATGTAACACACACCCATACAATGCGCACCACCCCGTGATGTTTTTCTCACTCCTACTAGTGAATGTAATGTAACACACACCCATACAATGCGCACGACCCCGTGATGTTTTTCTCACTCCTACTAGTGAATGTAATGTAACACACACCCATACAATGCGCACCACCCCGTGATGTTTTTCTCACTCCTACTAGTGAATGTAATGTAACACACACGCATACAATGCGCACCACCCCGTGATGTTTTTCTAACTCCTACTAGTGAATGTAATGTAACACACACCCATACAATGCGCACCACCCCGTGAAGTTTTTCTCACTCCTACTAATGAATCTAATGTAACACACACCCATACAATGCGCACCACCCCGCGATGTTTTTCAGAAACCTGTCCTACATTGCCACTGCATGTTCGCTGACCTCCCCATGCTGACCACCCCGCAGTACTTTTCTCCATCCTACATTGCCACTCACTGCCTATCCAAATTCAGACCCTCCGATTCACACCACCCCGTGATGTTTTTCTCACTCCTAGTAGTGAATGTAATGTAACACCCACCCATACAATGCACACCACCCCGTGATGTTTGTCTCACTCCTACTAGTGAATGTAATGTAACACACACCCATACAATGCGCACAACCCCGTGATGTTTTTCTCACTCCTACTAGTGAATGTAATGTAACACACACCCATACAATGCGCACCCCCCCTGATGTTTTTCTCACTCCTATTAGTGAATGTAATGTAACACACACCCATACAATGCGCACCACCCCGTGATGTTTTTCTCACTCCTACTAGTGAATCTAATGTAACACACACCCATACAATGCGCACCACCCCGTGATGTTTTTCTCACTCCTACTAGTGAATGTAATGTAACACACACCCATACAATGCGCACCACCCCGTGATGTTTTTCTCACTCCTATTAGTGAATGTAATGTAACACACACCCATACAATGCGCACCACCCCGTGATGTTTTTCTCACTGCTACTAGTGAATGTAATGTAACACACACCCATACAATGCGCACCACCCCGTGTTGATTTTCTCACTCCTACTAGTGAATGTAATGTAACACACACCCATACAATGCGCACCACCCCGTGATGTTTTTCTCACTCCTACTAGTGAATGTAATGTAACACACACCGGTACAATGAGCACCACCCCGTGATGTTTTTCTCACTCCTACTAGTGAATCTAATGTAATACACACCCATACAATGCGCACCACCACGCGATGTTTTTCAGAAACCTATCCTACATTGCCACTGCATGTTCCCTGACCTCCCCATGCTGACCACCCCGCAGTGCTTTTGTCCATCCTACATTGCCACTCACTGCCTATCCTAATTCAGACCCTCCGATTCACACCACCCCGTGATGTTTTTCTCACTCCTACTAGTGAATGTAATGTAACACACACCCATACAATGCGCACCCCCCCTGATGTTTTTCTCACTCCTATTATTGAATGTAATGTAACACACACCCATAGAATGCGCACCACCCCGTGATGTTTTTCTCACTCCTACTAGTGAATCTAATGTAACACACACCCATACAATGCGCACCACCACGCGATGTTTTTCAGAAACCTATCCTACATTGCCACTGCATGTTCCCTGACCTCCCCATGCTGACCACCCCGCAGTGCTTTTGTCAATCCTACATTGCCACTCACTGCCTATCCTAATTCAGACCCTCCGATTCACACCACCCCGTGATGTTTTTCTCACTCCTACTAGTGAATGTAATGTAACACACACCCATACAATGCGCACCACCTCGTGATGTTTTTCTCACTCCTATTAGTGAATGTAATGTAACACACACCCATACAATGCGCACAACCCCGTGATGTTTTTCTCACTCCTACTAGTGATTGTAGTGTAACACACACCCATACAATGCGCACCACCCCGTGATGTTTTTCTCACTCCCACTAGTGAATGTAGTGTAACACACACCCATACAATGCGCACCACCCCGTGATGTTTTTCTCACTCCACTAGTGAATGTAATGTAACACACACCCATACAATGCGCACCACCCCGTGATGTTTTTCTCACTCCTACTAGTGAATCTAATGTAACACACACCCATACAATGCGCACCACCCGGTGATGTTTTTCTCACTCCTACTAGTGAATGTAATGTAACACACACCCATACAATGCGCACCACCCCGTGATGTTTTTCTCACTGCTACTAGTGAATGTAATGTAACACACACCCATACAATGCGCACCACCCCGTGATGTTTTTCTCACTGCTACTAGTGAATGTAATGTAACACACACCCATACAATGCGCACCACCCCGTGATGTTTTTCTCACTGCTACTAGTGAATGTAATGTAACACACACCCATACAATGCGCGCCACCCCGTGATGTTTTTCTCACTGCTACTAGTGAATGTAATGTAACACACACCCATACAATGCGCACCACCCCGTGATGTTTTTCTCACTCCTACTAGTGAATGTAATGTAACACACACCCATACAGTGCGCACCACCCCGTGATGTTTTTCTCACTCCTACTAGTGAATGTAATGTAACACACACCCATACAGTGCGCACCACCCCGTGATGTTTTTCTCACTCCTACTAGTGAATGTAATGTAACACACACCCATACAATGCGCACGACCCCGTGATGTTTTTCTCACTCCTACTAGTGAATGTAATGTAACACACACCCATACAGTGCGCACCACCCCGTGATGTTTTTCTCACTCCTACTAGTGAATCTAATGTAACACACACCCATACAATGCGCACCACCCCGTGATGTTTTTCTCACTCCTACTAGTGAATCTAATGTAACACACACACATACAATGCGCACCACCCCGTGATGTTTTTCTCACTCCTACTAGTGAATGTAATGTAACACACACCCATACAATGCGCACCACCCCGTGATGTTTTTCTCACTCCTACTAGTGAATGTAATGTAACACACACCCATACAATGCGCACCACCCCGTGATGTTTTTCTCACTCCTACTAGTGAATGTAATGTAACACACACCCATACAATGCGCACCACCCCGTGATGTTTTTCTCACTCCTACTAGTGAATGTAATGTAACACACACCCATACAATGCGCACCACCCCGTGATGTTTTTCTCACTCCTACTAGTGAATGTAATGTAACACACACCCATACAATGCGCACGACCCCGTGATGTTTTTCTCACTCCTACTAGTGAATGTAATGTAACACACACCCATACAATGCGCACCACCCCGTGATGTTATTCTCACTCCTACTAGTGAATGTAATGTAACACACATGCATACAATGCGCACCACCCCGTGATGTTTTTCTAACTCCTACTAGTGAATGTAATGTAACACACACCCATACAATGCGCACCACCCCGTGAAGTTTTTCTCACTCCTACTAATGAATCTAATGTAACACACACCCATACAATGCGCACCACCCCGCGATGTTTTTCAGAAACCTGTCCTACATTGCCACTGCATGTTCCCTGACCTCCCCATGCTGACCACCCCGCAGTACTTTTCTCCATCCTACATTGCCACTCACTGCCTATCCAAATTCAGACCCTCCGATTCACACCACCCCGTGATGTTTTTCTCACTCCTAGTAGTGAATGTAATGTAACACCCACCCATACAATGCACACCACCCCGTGATGTTTTTCTCACTCCTACTAGTGAATGTAATGTAACACACACCCATACAATGCGCACAACCCCGTGATGTTTTTCTCACTCCTACTAGTGAATGTAATGTAACACACACCCATACAATGCGCACCCCCCCTGATGTTTTTCTGACTCCTATTAGTGAATGTAATGTAACACACACCCATACAATGCGCACCACCCCGTGATGTTTTTCTCACTCCTACTAGTGAATCTAATGTAACACACACCCATACAATGCGCACCACCCCGTGATGTTTTTCTCACTCCTACTAGTGAATGTAATGTAACACACACCCATACAATGCGCACCACCCCGTGATGTTTTTCTCACTCCTATTAGTGAATGTAATGTAACACACACCCATACAATGCGCACCACCCCGTGATGTTTTTCTCACTGCTACTAGTGAATGTAATGTAACACACACCCATACAATGCGCACCACCCCGTGTTGATTTTCTCACTCCTACTAGTGAATGTAATGTAACACACACCCATACAATGCGCACCACCCCGTGATGTTTTTCTCACTCCTACTAGTGAATGTAATGTAACACACACCCGTACAATGCGCACCACCCCGTGATGTTTTTCTCACTCCTACTAGTGAATCTAATGTAACACACACCCATACAATGCGCACCACCACGCGATGTTTTTCAGAAACCTATCCTACATTGCCACTGCATGTTCCCTGACCTCCCCATGCTGACCACCCCGCAGTGCTTTTGTCCATCCTACATTGCCACTCACTGCCTATCCTAAATCAGACCCTCCGATTCACACCACCCCGTGATGTTTTTCTCACTCTTACTAGTGAATGTAATGTAACACACACCCATACAATGCGCACCACCCCGTGATGTTTTTCTCACTCCTATTAGTGAATGTAATGTAACACACACCCATACAATGCGCACCACCCCGTGATGTTTTTCTCACTGCTACTAGTGAATGTAATGTAACACACACCCATACAATGCGCACCACCCCGTGATGTTTTTCTCACTCCTACTAGTGAATGTAATGTAACACACACCCATACAATGCGCACCCCCCCTGATGTTTTTCTCACTCCTATTATTGAATGTAATGTAACACACACCCATAGAATGCGCACCACCCCGTGATGTTTTTCTCACTCCTACTAGTGAATCTAATGTAACACACACCCATACAATGCGCACCACCACGCGATGTTTTTCAGAAACCTATCCTACATTGCCACTGCATGTTCCCTGACCTCCCCATGCTGACCACCCCGCAGTGCTTTTGTCAATCCTACATTGCCACTCACTGCCTATCCTAATTCAGACCCTCCGATTCACACCACCCCGTGATGTTTTTCTCACTCCTACTAGTGAATGTAATGTAACACACACCCATACAATGCGCACCACCTCGTGATGTTTTTCTCACTCCTATTAGTGAATGTAATGTAACACACACCCATACAATGCGCACCACCCCGTGATGTTTTTCTCACTCCTACTAGTGATTGTAGTGTAACACACACCCATACAATGCGCACCACCCCGTGATGTTTTTCTCACTCCCACTAGTGAATGTAGTGTAACACACACCCATACAATGCGCACCACCCCGTGATGTTTTTCTCACTCCACTAGTGAATGTAATGTAACACACACCCATACAATGCGCACCACCCCGTGATGTTTTTCTCACTCCTACTAGTGAATCTAATGTAACACACACCCATACAATGCGCACCACCCGGTGATGTTTTTCTCACTCCTACTAGTGAATGTAATGTAACACACACCCATACAATGCGCACCACCCCGTGATGTTTTTCTCACTGCTACTAGTGAATGTAATGTAACACACACCCATACAATGCGCACCACCCCGTGATGTTTTTCTCACTGCTACTAGTGAATGTAATGTAACACACACCCATACAATGCGCACCACCCCGTGATGTTTTTCTCACTGCTACTAGTGAATGTAATGTAACACACACCCATACAATGCGCGCCACCCCGTGATGTTTTTCTCACTGCTACTAGTGAATGTAATGTAACACACACCCATACAATGCGCACCACCCCGTGATGTTTTTCTCACTCCTACTAGTGAATGTAATGTAACACACACCCATACAGTGCGCACCACCCCGTGATGTTTTTCTCACTCCTACTAGTGAATGTAATGTAACACACACCCATACAGTGCGCACCACCCCGTGATGTTTTTCTCACTCCTACTAGTGAATGTAATGTAACACACACCCATACAATGCGCACGACCCCGTGATGTTTTTCTCACTCCTACTAGTGAATGTAATGTAACACACACCCATACAGTGCGCACCACGCCGTGATGTTTTTCTCACTCCTACTAGTGAATCTAATGTAACACACACCCATACAATGCGCACCACCCCGTGATGTTTTTCTCACTCCTACTAGTGAATCTAATGTAACACACACACATACAATGCGCACCACCCCGTGATGTTTTTCTCACTCCTACTAGTGAATGTAATGTAACACACACCCATACAATGCGCACCACCCCGTGATGTTTTTCTCACTCCTACTAGTGAATGTAATGTAACACACACCCATACAATGCGCACCACCCCGTGATGTTTTTCTCACTCCTACTAGTGAATGTAATGTAACACACACCCATACAATGCGCACCACCCCGTGATGTTTTTCTCACTCCTACTAGTGAATGTAATGTAACACACACCCATACAATGCGCACCACCCCGTGATGTTTTTCTCAGTCCTACTAGTGAATGTAATGTAACACACACCCATACAATGCGCACGACCCCGTGATGTTTTTCTCACTCCTACTAGTGTATGTAATGTAACACACACCCATACAATGCGCAAAACCCCGTGATGTTTTTCTCACTCCTACTAGTGAATGTAATGTAACACACACCCATACAATGCGCACCACCCCGTGATGTTTTTCTCACTCCTACTAGTGAATGTAATGTAACACACACCCATACAATGGGCACCACCCCGTGATGTTTTTCTCACTCCTACTAGTGAATGTAATGTAACACACACCCATACAATGCGCACCACCCCGTGATGTTTTTCTCACTCATACTAGTGAATGTAATGTAACACACACCCATACAATGCGCACCACCCTGTGATGTTTTTCTCACTCCTACTAGTGAATGTAATGTAACACACACCAATACAATGCGCACCACCCCGTGATGTTTTTCTCACTCCTACTAGTGAATGTAATGTAACACACACCGATACAATGCGCACCACCCCGTGATGTTTTTCTCACTCTTACTAGTGAATGTAATGTAACACACACCCATACAATGCGCACCACCCCGTGATGTTTTTCTCACTCCTACTAGTGAATGTAATGTAACACACAACCATACAATGCGCAACACCCCGTGATGTTTTTCTCACTCCTACTAGTGAATGTAATGTAACACACACCCATACAATGCGCACCACCCCGTGATGTTTTTCTCACTCCTACTAGTGAATCTAATGTAACACACACCCATACAATGCGCACCACCCCGTGATGTTTTTCAGAAACCTATACTACATTGCCACTGCATGTTCCCTGACCTCCCCATGCTGACCACCCCGCGGTGCTTTTCTCCATCCTACATTGCCACTCACTGCCTATCCTAATTCAGACACTCCGATTCGCACCACCCAGTGATGTTTTTCTCACTCCTACTAGTGAAAGTAATGTAACACACACCCATACAATGCGCACCACACCGTGATGTTTTTCTCACTCCTATTAGTGAATGTAATGTAACACACACCCATACAATGCGCACCACCCCGTGATGTTTTTCTCACTCCTACTAGAGAATCTAATGTAACACACACCCATACAATGCGAACCACCCCGCGATGTTTTTCAGAAACCTATCCTACATTGCCACTGCATGTTCCCTGACCTCCCCATGCTTACCACCCCGCAGTGCTTTTCTCCATCCTACATTGCCACTCACTGCCTATCCTAATTCAGACCCTCCGATTCACACCACTCCGTGATGTTTTTCTCACTCCTATTAGTGAATGTAATGTAACACACACCCATACAACGCGCACCACCCGGCGATGTTTTTCTCACTCGTACTAGTGAATGTAATGTAACACACACCCATACAATGCGCACCACCCCGTGATGTTTTTCTCACTCCTACTAGTGAATGTAATATAACACACACCCATACAATGCGCACCACCCGGTGATGTTTTTCTCACTCCTACTAGTGAATGTAATGTAACACACACCCATACAATGCGCACCACCCCGTGATGTTTTTCTCACTCCTACTAGTGAATCTAATGTAACACACACCCATACAATGCGCACCACCCCGTGATATTTTCTCACTCCTACTAGTGAATCTAATGTAACACAAACCCATACAATGCGCACCACCCCGTGATGTTTTTCTCACTCCTACTAGTGTATCTAATGTAACACACACCCATACAATGCGCACCACCCCGTGAGGTTTTTCTCACTCCTACTAGTGAATGTAATGTAACACACACCCATACAATGCGCACCACCCCGTGATGTTTTTCTCACTCCTACTAGTGAATGTAATTAACACACACCCATAAAATGCGCACCACCCCGTGATGTTTTTCTCAATCCTACTAGTGAATGTAATGTAACACACACCCATACAATGTGCACCACCCCGTGATGTTTTTCTCACTCCTATTAGTGAATCTAATGTAACACACACCCATACAATGCGCACCACCCCGTGATGTTTTTCTCACTCCTACTAGTGAATGTAATGTAACACACACCCATACAATGCGCACCACCCCGTGATGTTTTTCTCAGTCCTACTAGTGAATGTAATGTAACACACACCCATACAATGCGCACGACCCCGTGATGTTTTTCTCACTCCTACTAGTGTATGTAATGTAACACACACCCATACAATGCGCAAAACCCCGTGATGTTTTTCTCACTCCTACTAGTGAATGTAATGTAACACACACCCATACAATGCGCACCACCCCGTGATGTTTTTCTCACTCCTACTAGTGAATGTAATGTAACACACACCCATACAATGGGCACCACCCCGTGATGTTTTTCTCACTCCTACTAGTGAATGTAATGTAACACACACCCATACAATGCGCACCACCCCGTGATGTTTTTCTCACTCATACTAGTGAATGTAATGTAACACACACCCATACAATGCGCACCACCCTGTGATGTTTTTCTCACTCCTACTAGTGAATGTAATGTAACAAACACCCATACAATGCGCACCACCCCGTGATGTTTTTCTCACTCCTACTACTGAATGTAATGTAACACACACCCATACAATGCGCACCACCCCGTGATGTGTTTCTCACTCCTACTAGTGAATGTAATGTAACACACACCCATACAATGCAAACCACCCCGTGATGTTTTTCTCACACCTACTAGTGAATGTAATGTAACACACACCCATACAATGCGCACCACCCCGCGATGTTTTTCAGAAACCTATCAAACATTGCCACTGCATGTTCCCTGACCTCCCCATGCTGACCACCCCGCAGTGCTTTTCTCCATCGTACATTGCCACTCACTGCCTATCCTCATTCAGACCCTCCGATTCACACCACCCCGTGATGTTTTTCTCACTCCTACTAGTGAATGTAATGTAACACACACCCATACAATGCGCACCACCCCGTGATGTTTTTCTCACTCCTACTAGTGAATCTAATGTAACACACACCCATACAATGCGCACCACCCCGTGATTTTTTTCTCACTCCTACTAGTGAATCTAATGTAACACACACCCATACAATGCGCACCAATCCGTCATGTTTTTGTCACTCCTACTAGTGAATCTAATGTAACACACACCCATACAATGCGAACCACCCCGTGATGTTTTTCTCACTCATACTAGTGAATGTAATGTAACACACACCAATACAATGCGCACCACCCCGTGATGTTTTTCTCACTCCTACTAGTGAATGTAATGTAACACACACCGATACAATGCGCACCACCCCGTGATGTTTTTCTCACTCTTACTAGTGAATGTAATGTAACACACACCCATACAATGCGCACCACCCCGTGATGTTTTTCTCACTCCTACTAGTGAATGTAATGTAACACACAACCATACAATGCGCAACACCCCGTGATGTTTTTCTCACTCCTACTAGTGAATGTAATGTAACACACACCCATACAATGCGCACCACCCCGTGATGTTTTTCTCACTCCTACTAGTGAATCTAATGTAACACACACCCATACAATGCGCACCACCCCGTGATGTTTTTCAGAAACCTATACTACATTGCCACTGCATGTTCCCTGACCTCCCCATGCTGACCACCCCGCGGTGCTTTTCTCCATCCTACATTGCCACTCACTGCCTATCCTAATTCAGACACTCCGATTCGCACCACCCAGTGATGTTTTTCTCACTCCTACTAGTGAAAGTAATGTAACACACACCCATACAATGCGCACCACCCCGTGATGTTTTTCTCACTCCTACTAGAGAATCTAATGTAACACACACCCATACAATGCGAACCACCCCGCGATGTTTTTCAGAAACCTATCCTACATTGCCACTGCATGTTCCCTGACCTCCCCATGCTTACCACCCCGCAGTGCTTTTCTCCATCCTACATTGCCACTCACTGCCTATCCTAATTCAGACCCTCCGATTCACACCACTCCGTGATGTTTTTCTCACTCCTATTAGTGAATGTAATGTAACACACACCCATACAACGCGCACCACCCGGCGATGTTTTTCTCACTCCTACTAGTGAATGTAATATAACACACACCCATACAATGCGCACCACCCGGTGATGTTTTTCTCACTCCTACTAGTGAATGTAATGTAACACACACCCATACAATGCGCACCACCCCGTGATGTTTTTCTCACTCCTACTAGTGAATGTAATGTAACACACACCCATACAATGCGCACCACCCCGTGATGTTTTTCTCACTCCTACTAGTGAATGTAATGTAACACACACCCGTACAATGCGCACCACCCCGTGATGTTTTTCTCACTCCTACTAGTGAATCTAATGTAACACACACCCATACAATGCGCACCACCCCGTGATGTTTTTCTCACTCCTACTAGTGAATGTAATGTAACACACACCCATACAATGCGCACCACCCCGTGATGTTTTTCTCAGTCCTACTAGTGAATGTAATGTAACACACACCCATACAATGCGCACCACCCCGTGATGTTTTTCTCACTCCTACTAGTGTATGTAATGTAACACACACCCATACAATGCGCAAAACCCCGTGATGTTTTTCTCACTCCTACTAGTGAATGTAATGTAACACACACCCATACAATGCGCACCACCCCGTGATGTTTTTCTCACTCCTACTAGTGAATGTAATGTAACACACACCCATACAATGGGCACCACCCCGTGATGTTTTTCTCACTCCTACTAGTGAATGTAATGTAACACACACCCATACAATGCGCACCACCCCGTGATGTTTTTCTCACTCATACTAGTGAATGTAATGTAACACACACCCATACAATGCGCACCACCCTGTGATGTTTTTCTCACTCCTACTAGTGAATGTAATGTAACACACACCCATACAATGCGCACCACCCCGTGATGTTTTTCTCACTCCTACTACTGAATGTAATGTAACACACACCCATACAATGCGCACCACCCCGTGATGTGTTTCTCACTCCTACTAGTGAATGTAATGTAACACACACCCATACAATGCAAACCACCCCGTGATGTTTTTCTCACACCTACTAGTGAATGTAATGTAACACACACCCATACAATGCGCACCACCCCGCGATGTTTTTCAGAAACCTATCAAACATTGCCACTGCATGTTCCCCTGACCTCCCCATGCTGACCACCCCGCAGTGCTTTTCTCCATCGTACATTGCCACTCACTGCCTATCCTCATTCAGACCCTCCGATTCACACCACCCCGTGATGTTTTTCTCACTCCTACTAGTGAATGTAATGTAACACACACCCATACAATGCGCACCACCCCGTGATGTTTTTCTCACTCCTACTAGTGAATCTAATGTAACACACACCCATACAATGCGCACCACCCCGTGATTTTTTTCTCACTCCTACTAGTGAATCTAATGTAACACACACCCATACAATGCGCACCAATCCGTCATGTTTTTGTCACTCCTACTAGTTAATCTAATGTAACACACACCCATACAATGCGAACCACCCCGTGATGTTTTTCTCACTCATACTAGTGAATGTAATGTAACACACACCAATACAATGCCCACCACCCCGTGATGTTTTTCTCACTCCTACTAGTGAATGTAATGTAACACACACCGATACAATGCGCACCACCCCGTGATGTTTTTCTCACTCTTACTAGTGAATGTAATGTAACACACACCCATACAATGCGCACCACCCCGTGATGTTTTTCTCACTCCTACTAGTGAATGTAATGTAACACACAACCATACAATGCGCAACACCCCGTGATGTTTTTCTCACTCCTACTAGTGAATGTAATGTAACACACACCCATACAATGCGCACCACCCCGTGATGTTTTTCTCACTCCTACTAGTGAATCTAATGTAACACACACCCATACAATGCGCACCACCCCGTGATGTTTTTCAGAAACCTATACTACATTGCCACTGCATGTTCCCTGACCTCCCCATGCTGACCACCCCGCGGTGCTTTTCTCCATCCTACATTGCCACTCACTGCCTATCCTAATTCAGACACTCCGATTCGCACCACCCAGTGATGTTTTTCTCACTCCTACTAGTGAAAGTAATGTAACACACACCCATACAATGCGCACCACACCGTGATGTTTTTCTCACTCCTATTAGTGAATGTAATGTAACACACACCCATACAATGCGCACCACCCCGTGATGTTTTTCTCACTCCTACTAGAGAATCTAATGTAACACACACCCATACAATGCGAACCACCCCGCGATGTTTTTCAGAAACCTATCCTACATTGCCACTGCATGTTCCCTGACCTCCCCATGCTTACCACCCCGCAGTGCTTTTCTCCATCCTACATTGCCACTCACTGCCTATCCTAATTCAGACCCTCCGATTCACACCACTCCTTGATGTTTTTCTCACTCCTATTAGTGAATGTAATGTAACACACACCCATACAACGCGCACCACCCGGCGATGTTTTTCTCACTCGTACTAGTGAATGTAATGTAACACACACCCATACAATGCGCACCACCCCGTGATGTTTTTCTCACTCCTACTAGTGAATGTAATATAACACACACCCATACAATGCGCACCACCCGGTGATGTTTTTCTCACTCCTACTAGTGAATGTAATGTAACACACACCCATACAATGCGCACCACCCCGTGATGTTTTTCTCACTCCTACTAGTGAATGTAATGTAACACACACCCATACAATGCGCACCACCCCGTGATGTTTTTCTCACTCCTACTAGTGAATGTAATGTAACACACACCCGTACAATGCGCACCACCCCGTGATGTTTTTCTCACTCCTATTAGTGAATCTAATGTAACACACACCCATACAATGCGCACCACCCCGCGATGTTTTTCAGAAACCTATCCTACATTGCCACTGCATGTTTCCTGACCTCCCCATGCTGACCACCCCGCGGTGCTTTTCTCCATCCTACATTGCCACTCACTGCCTATCCTAATTCAAACCCTCAGATTCACACCACCCCGTGATGTTTTTCTCACTCCTACTTGTGAATGTAATGTAACACACACCCATACAATGCGCACCACCCCGTGATGTTTTTCTCAATCCTACTAGTGAATGTAATGTAACACACAACCATACAATGCGCACCACCCCGTGATGATTTCTCACTCCTGCTAGTGAATGTAATGTAACACACACCCATACAATGCGACCACCCCATGATGTTTTTTTCACTCCTACTAGTGAATGTAATGTAACACACACCCATACAATGCGCACCACCCCGTGATGTTTTTCTCACTCCTAGTAGTGAATGTAATGTAACACACACCCATACAAAGCGCACCACCCCGTGATGTTTTTCTCACTCCTACTAGTGAATCTAATGTAACACACACCCATTCAATGCGCACCACCCCGTGATGTTTTTCTCACTCCTACTAGTGAATGTAATGTAACACACACCCATACAATGCGCACCACCCCGTGATGTTTTTCTCACTCCTACTAGTGAATGTAATGTAACACACACCCATACAATGCGCACCACCCCGTGATGTTTTTCTCACAACTACTAGTGAATGTAACGTAACACACACCCATACAATGCGCACCACCCCGTGATGTTATTCTCACTCCTCGTATTGAATGTAACGTAACACACACCCATAAAATGCACACCACCCCGTGATGTTTTTCTCACTCTTAATAGTGAATGTAATGTAACACACACCCATACAATGCGCACCACCCTGTGATGTTTTACTCACTCCTACTAGTGAATGTAATGTAACACACACCCATACAATGCGCACCACCCCGTGATGTTTTTCTCACTCCTACTAGTGAATGTAATGTAACACACACCCATACAATGCGCACCACCCCGTGATGTTTTTCTCACTCCTACTAGTGAATGTAATTAACACACACCCATACAATGCGCACCACCCCGTGATGATTTCTCACTCCTCGTATTGAATGTAACGTAACACACACCCATACAATGCGCACCACCCCGTGATGTTTTTCTCACTCCTACTAGTGAATGTAATGTAACACACACCCATACAATGCGCACCACCCCGTGATGTTTTTCTCACTCCTACTAGTGAATGTAATGTAACACACACCCATACAATGCGCACCACCCCGTGATGTTTTTCTCACAACTACTAGTGAATGTAACGTAACACACACCCATACAATGCGCACCACCCCGTGATGTTTTTCTCACTCCTACTATTGAATGTAACGTAACACACACCCATAAAATGCACACCACCCCGTGATGTTTTTCTCACTCTTAATAGTGAATGTAATGTAACACACACCCATACAATGCGCACCACCCTGTGATGTTTTACTCACTCCTACTATTGAATGTAATGTAACACACACCCATACACTGCGCACCACCCCGTGATGTTTTTCTCACTCCTACTAGTGAATGTAACGGAACACACACCTATACAATGCGTACCACCCCGTGATGTTTTTCTCACTCCTACTAGTGAATGTAATGTAACACACACCCATACAATGCGCACCACCCCGTGATGTTTTTCTCACTCCTACTAGTGAATGTAATGTAACACACACCCATACAATACGCACCACCCCGTGATGTTTTTCTCACTCCTACTAGTGAATGTAATGTAACACACACCCATACAATGCGCACCACCCCGTGATGTTTTTCTCACTCCTACTAGTGAATGTAATGTAACACACACCCATACAATGCGCACCACCCCGTGATGTTTTTCTCACTCCTACTAGTGAATGTAATGTAACACACACCCATACAATGCGCACCACCCCGTGATGTTTTTCTCACTGCTACTAGTGAATCTAATGTAACACACACCCATACAATGCGCAGCACCCTGTGATGTTTTCTCACTCCTACTAGTGAATCTAATGTAACACACACCCATACAATGCTACCACCCCGTGATGTTTTTCTCACTCCTACTAGTGTATCTAATGTAACACACACCCATACAATGCGCACCACCCCGTGATGTTTTTCTCACTCCTACTAGTGAATGTAATGTAACACACACCCATACAATGCGCACCACCCCGTGATGTTTTTCTCACTCCTACTAGTGAATGTAATTAACACACACCCATACAATGCGCACCACCCCGTGATGTTTTTCTCACTCCTACTAGTGAATGTAATGTAACACACACCCATACAATGTGCACCACCCCGTGATGTTTTTCTCACTCCTATTAGTGAATCTAATGTAACACACACCCATACAATGCGCACCACCCCGTGATGTTTTTCTCACGCCTACTAGTGAATGTAATGTAACACACACCCATACAATGCGCACCACCCCGTGATGTTTTTCTCAGTCCTACTAGTGAATGTAATGTAACACACACCCATACAATGCGCACCACCCCGTGATTTTTTTCTCACTCCTACTAGTGTATGTAATGTAACACACACCCATACAATGCGCAAAACCCCTTGATGTTTTTCTCACTCCTACTAGTGAATGTAATGTAACACACACCCATACAATGCGCACAACCCCGTGATGTTTTTCTCACTCCTACTAGTGAATGTAATGTAACACACACCCATACAATGCGCACCACCCTGTGATGTTTTTCTCACTCCTACTAGTGAATGTAATGTAACACACACCCATACAATGCGCACCACCCCGTGATGTTTTTCTCACTCCTACTACTGAATGTAATGTAACACACACCCATACAATGCGCACCACCCCGTGATGTGTTTCTCACTCCTACTAGTGAATGTAATGTAACACACACCCATACAATGCAAACCACCCCGTGATGTTTTTCTCACTCCTACTAGTGAATGTAATGTAACACACACCCATACAATGCGCACCACCCCGCGATGTTTTTCAGAAACCTATCAAACATTGCCACTGCATGTTCCCTGACCTCCCCATGCTGACCACCCCGCAGTGCTTTTCTCCATCCTACATTGCCACTCACTGCCTATCCTAATTCAGACCCTCCGATTCACACCAACCCGTGATGTTTTTCTCACTCCTACTAGGGAATGTAATGTAACACACACCCATACAATGCGCACCACCCCGTGATGTTTTTCTCACTCCTACTAGTGAATCTAATGTAACACACCCATACAATGCGCACCACCCCGTGATGTTTTTCTCACTCCTACTAGTGAATCTAATGTAACACACACACATACAATGCGCACTACCCCGTCATGTTTTTCTCACTCCTACTAGTGAATCTAATGTAACACACACCCATACAATGCGCACCACCCCGCGATGTTTTTCAGAAACCTATCCTACATGGCCACTGCATATTCCCTGACCTCCCCATGCAGACCACCACGTGGTGCTTTTCTCCATCCTACATTGCCACTCACTGCCTATCCTAATTCAGACCCTCCGATTCACACCACCCCGTGATGTTGTTCTCACTCCTACTAGTGAATGTAATGTAACACACACCCATACAATGCGCACCACCCCGTGATGTTTTTCTCACTCTTACTAGTGAATGTAATGTAACACACACCCATACAATGCGCACCACCCCGTGATGTTTTTCTCACTCCTACTAGTGAATGTAATGTAACACACAACCATACAATGCGCAACACCCCGTGATGTTTTTCTCACTCCTACTAGTGAATGTAATGTAACACACACCCATACAATGCGCACCACCCCGTGATGTTTTTCTCACTCCTACTAGTGAATCTAATGTAACACACACCCATACAATGCGCACCAGCCCGTGATGTTTTTCTCACTCCTAGTAGTGAATGTAATGTAACACACACCCATACAATGCGCACCACCCCGTGATGTTTTTCTCACTCCTACTAGTGAATCTAATGTAACACACACCCATACAATGCGCACGACCCCGCGATGTTTTTCAGAAACCTATCCTACATTGCCACTGCATGTTCCCTGACCTCCCCATGCTGACCACCCCGCGGTGCTTTTCTCCATCCTACATTGCCACTCACTGCCTATCCAAATTCAGACACTCTGATTCACACCACCCCGTGATGTTTTTCTCACTCCTAGTAGTGTATGTAATGTAACACACACCCATACACTGCGCACCACCCCGTGATGTTTTTCTCACTCCAATTAGTGAATGTAATGTAACACACACCCATACAATGCGCACCACCCCGTGATGTTTTTCTCACTCCTACTAGTGAATCTAATGTAACACACACCCATACAATGCGCATCACCCCGCGATGTTTTTCAGAAACCTAACCTACATTGCCACTGCATGTTCCCTGACCTCCCCATGCTGACCACCCCGCAGTGCTTTTCTCCATCCTACATTGCCACTCACTGCCTATCCTAATTCAGACCCACCGATTCACACCACGCCTTGATGTTTTTCTCACTCCTAGTAGTGAATGTAATGTAACACACACCCATACAATGCGCACCACCCCGTGATGTTTTTCTCACTCCTACTAGTGAATGTAATGTAACACACACCCATACAATGCACACCACCCCGTGATGTTTTTCTCACTCCTAGTAGTGAATGTAATGTAACACACACCCATACAATGCGCACCACCCCGTGATGTTTTTCTCACTCCTACTAGTGAATCTAATGTAACACACACCCATACAATGCGCACCACCCCGTGATGTTTTTCTCACTCCTACTAGTGAATCTAATGTAACACACACCCATACAATGCGCACCACCCCGTGATGTTTTTACCACTGCTACTAGTGAATGTAATGTAACACACACCCATACAATGCGCACCACCCCGTGATGTTTTTCTCACTGCTACTAGTGAATGTAATGTAACACACACCCATACAATGCGCACCACCCCGTGATGTTTTTCTCACTCCTACTTTTGAATCTAATGTAACACACACCCATACAATGCGCAGCACCCTGTGATGTTTTCTCACTCCTACTAGTGAATCTAATGTAACACACACCCATACAATGCTACCACCCCGTGATGTTTTTCTCACTCTTAATAGTGAATGTAATGTAACACACACCCATACAATGCGCACCACCCTGTGATGTTTTACTCACTCCTACTATTGAATGTAATGTAACACACACCCATACAATGCGCATCACCCCGTGATGTTTTTCTCACTCCTGGTAGTGAATGTAATGTAACACACACCCATACACTGCGCACCACCCCGTGATGTTTTTCTCACTCCTACTAGTGAATGTAACGGAACACACACCTATACAATGCGTACCACCCCGTGATGTTTTTCTCACTCCTACTAGTGAATGTAATGTAACACACACCCATACAATGCGCACCACCCCGTGATGTTTTTCTCACTCCTACTAGTGAATGTAATGTAACACACACCCATACAATACGCACCACCCCGTGATGTTTTTCTCACTCCTACTAGTGAATGTAATGTAACACACACCCATACAATGCGCACCACCCCGTGATGTTTTTCTCACTCCTACTAGTGAATGTAATGTAACACACACCCATACAATGCTCACCACCCCGTGATGTTTTTCTCACTCCTACTAGTGAATGTAATGTAACACACACCCATACAATGCGCACCACCCCGTGATGTTTTTCTCACTGCTACTAGTGAATCTAATGTAACACACACCCATACAATGCGCAGCACCCTGTGATGTTTTCTCACTCCTACTAGTGAATCTAATGTAACACACACCCATACAATGCTACCACCCCGTGATGTTTTTCTCACTCCTACTAGTGTATCTAATGTAACACACACCCATACAATGCGCACCACCCCGTGATGTTTTTCTCACTCCTACTAGTGAATGTAATGTAACACACACCCATACAATGCGCACCACCCCGTGATGTTTTTCTCACTCCTACTAGTGAATGTAATTAACACACACCCATACAATGCGCACCACCCCGTGATGTTTTTCTCACTCCTACTAGTGAATGTAATGTAACACACACCCATACAATGTGCACCACCCCGTGATGTTTTTCTCACTCCTATTAGTGAATCTAATGTAACACACACCCATACAATGCGCACCACCCCGTGATGTTTTTCTCACGCCTACTAGTGAATGTAATGTAACACACACCCATACAATGCGCACCACCCCGTGATGTTTTTCTCAGTCCTACTAGTGAATGTAATGTAACACACACCCATACAATGCGCACCACCCCGTGATTTTTTTCTCACTCCTACTAGTGTATGTAATGTAACACACACCCATACAATGCGCACCACCCCGTGATGTTTTTCTCACTCCTACTAGTGAATGTAATGTAACACACACCCATACAATGCGCACCACCCTGTGATGTTTTTCTCACTCCTACTAGTGAATGTAATGTAACACACACCCATACAATGCGCAACACCCCGTGATGTTTTTCTCACTCCTACTACTGAATGTAATGTAACACACACCCATACAATGCGCACCACCCCGTGATGTGTTTCTCACTCCTACTAGTGAATGTAATGTAACACACACCCATACAATGCAAACCACCCCGTGATGTTTTTCTCACTCCTACTAGTGAATGTAATGTAACACACACCCATACAATGCGCACCACCCCGCGATGTTTTTCAGAAACCTATCAAACATTGCCACTGCATGTTCCCTGACCTCCCCATGCTGACCACCCCGCAGTGCTTTTCTCCATCCTACATTGCCACTCACTGCCTATCCTAATTCAGACCCTCCGATTCACACCAACCCGTGATGTTTTTCTCACTCCTACTAGTGAATGTAATGTAACACACACCCATACAATGCGCACCACCCCGTGATGTTTTTCTCACTCCTACTAGTGAATCTAATGTAACACACCCATACAATGCGCACCACCCCGTGATGTTTTTCTCACTCCTACTAGTGAATCTAATGTAACACACACACATACAATGCGCACTACCCCGTCATGTTTTTCTCACTCCTACTAGTGAATCTAATGTAACACACACCCATACAATGCGCACCACCCCGCGATGTTTTTCAGAAACCTATCCTACATTGCCACTGCATATTCCCTGACCTCCCCATGCAGACCACCACGTGGTGCTTTTCTCCATCCTACATTGCCACTCACTGCCTATCCTAATTCAGACCCTCCGATTCACACCACCCCGTGATGTTGTTCTCACTCCTACTAGTGAATGTAATGTAACACACACCCATACAATGCGCACCACCCCGTGATGTTTTTCTCACTCTTACTAGTGAATGTAATGTAACACACACCCATACAATGCGCACCACCCCGTGATGTTTTTCTCACTCCTACTAGTGAATGTAATGTAACACACAACCATACAATGCGCAACACCCCGTGATGTTTTTCTCACTCCTACTAGTGAATGTAATGTAACACACACCCATACAATGCGCACCACCCCGTGATGTTTTTCTCACTCCTACTAGTGAATCTAATGTAACACACACCCATACAATGCGCACCAGCCCGTGATGTTTTTCTCACTCCTAGTAGTGAATGTAATGTAACACACACCCATACAATGCGCACCACCCCGTGATGTTTTTCTCACTCCTACTAGTGAATCTAATGTAACACACACCCATACAATGCGCACGACCCCGCGATGTTTTTCAGAAACCTATCCTACATTGCCACTGCATGTTCCCTGACCTCCCCATGCTGACCACCCCGCGGTGCTTTTCTACATCCTACATTGCCACTCACTGCCTATCCAAATTCAGACACTCTGATTCACACCACCCCGTGATGTTTTTCTCACTCCTAGTAGTGTATGTAATGTAACACACACCCATACACTGCGCACCACCCCGTGATGTTTTTCTCACTCCAATTAGTGAATGTAATGTAACACACACCCATACAATGCGCACCACCCCGTGATGTTTTTCTCACTCCTACTAGTGAATCTAATGTAACACACACCCATACAATGCGCATCACCCCGCGATGTTTTTCAGAAACCTAACCTACATTGCCACTGCATGTTCCCTGACCTCCCCATGCTGACCACCCCGCAGTGCTTTTCTCCATCCTACATTGCCACTCACTGCCTATCCTAATTCAGACCCACCGATTCACACCACGCCTTGATGTTTTTCTCACTCCTAGTAGTGAATGTAATGTAACACACACCCATACAATGCGCACCACCCCGTGATGTTTTTCTCACTCCTACTAGTGAATGTAATGTAACACACACCCATACAATGCACACCACCCCGTGATGTTTTTCTCACTCCTAGTAGTGAATGTAATGTAACACACACCCATACAATGCGCACCACCCCGTGATGTTTTTCTCACTCCTACTAGTGAATCTAATGTAACACACACCCATACAATGCGCACCACCCCGTGATGTTTTTCTCACTCCTACTAGTGAATCTAATGTAACACACACCCATACAATGCGCACCACCCCGTGATGTTTTTACCACTGCTACTAGTGAATGTAATGTAACACACACCCATACAATGCGCACCACCCCGTGATGTTTTTCTCACTGCTACTAGTGAATGTAATGTAACACACACCCATACAATGCGCACCACCCCGTGATGTTTTTCTCACTCCTACTTTTGAATCTAATGTAACACACACCCATACAATGCGCACCACCCCGTGATGTTTTTCTCACTGCTACTAGTGAATGTAATGTAACACACACCCATACAATGCGCACGACCCCGTGATGTTTTTCTCACTCCTACTAGTGAATCTAATGTAACACACACCCATACAATGCGCACCACCCCGTGATGTTTTTCTCCCTCCTACTAGTGAATGTAATGTAACTCACACCCATACAAATGCGCACCACCCCGTGATGTTTTTCTCACTCCTACTAGTGAATGTAATGTAACTCACACCCATACAAATGCGCACCACACCGTGATGTTTTTCTCACTCCTACTAGTGAATGTAATGTAAGTCACACCCATACAAATGCGCACCACCCCGTGATGTTTTTCTCACTCCTACTAGTGAATGTAATGTAACACACACCCATGCAATGCGCACCACACCGTGATGTTTTTCTCACTCCTACTAGTGAACGTAATGTAACACACACCCATACAATGCGCACCACCCCGCGATGTTTTTCAGAAACCTATCCTACATTGCCACTGCATGTTCCCTGACCTCCCCATGCTGACCACCCCGCGGTGCTTTTCTCCATCCTACATTGCCACTCACTGCCTATCCTAATTCAGACCCTCCGATTCACACCACTCCGTGATGTTTTTCTCACTCCTATTAGTGAATGTAATGTAACACACACCCATACAACGCGCACCACCTGGCGATGTTTTTCTCACTCGTACTAGTGAATGTAATGTAACACACACCCATACAATGCGCACCACCCCGTGATGTTTTTCTCACTCCTACTAGTGAATGTAATGTAACACACACCCATACAATGCGCACCACCCCGTGATGTTTTTCTCACTCCTACTAGTGAATGTAATGTAACACACACCCATACAATGCGCACCACCCCGTGATGTTTTTCTCACTCCTACTAGTGAATCTAATGTAACACACACCCGTACAATGTGCACCACCCCGTGATGTTTTTCTCACTCCTACTAGTGAATTTAATGTAACACACACCCATACAATGCGCACCACCCCGTGATGTTTTTCTCACTCCTACTAGTGAATCTAATGTAACACACACCCGTACAATGCGCACCACCCCGTGATGTTTTTCTCACTGCTACTAGTGAATCTAATGTAACACACACCCATACAATGCGCACCACCCCGTGATGTTTTCTCACTCCTACTAGTGAATCTAATGTAACACACACCCATACAATGCTACCACCCCGTGATGTTTTTCTCACTCCTACTAGTGTATCTAATGTAACACACACCCATACAATGCGCACCACCCCGTGATGTTTTTCTCACTCCTACTAGTGAATGTAATGTAACACACACCCATACAATGCGCACCACCCCGTGATGTTTTTCTCACTCCTACTAGTGAATGTAATTAACACACACCCATACAATGCGCACCACCCCGTGATGTTTTTCTCACTCCTACTAGTGAATGTAATGTAACACACACCCATACAATGTGCACCACCCCGTGATGTTTTTCTCACTCCTATTAGTGAATCTAATGTAACACACACCCATACAATGCGCACCACCCCGTGATGTTTTTCTCACTCCTACTAGTGAATGTAATGTAACACACACCCATACAATGCGCACCACCCCGTGATGTTTTTCTCAGTCCTACTAGTGAATGTAATGTAACACACACCCATACAATTCGCACCACCCCGTGATTTTTTTCTCACTCCTACTAGTGTATGTAATGTAACACACACCCATACAATGCGCAAAACCCCTTGATGTTTTTCTCACTCCTACTAGTGAATGTAATGTAACACACACCCATACAATGCGCACCACCCCGTGATGTTTTTCTCACTCCTACTAGTGAATGTAATGTAACACACACCCATACAATGCGCACAACCCTGTGATGTTTTTCTCACTCCTACTAGTGAATGTAATGTAACACACACCCATACAATGCGCACCACCCCGTGATGTTTTTCTCACTCCTACTACTGAATGTAATGTAACACACACCCATACAATGCGCACCACCCCGTGATGTGTTTCTCACTCCTACTAGTGAATGTAATGTAACACACACCCATACAATGCAAACCACCCCGTGATGTTTTTCTCACTCCTACTAGTGAATGTAATGTAACACACACCCATACAATGCGCACCACCCCGCGATGTTTTTCAGAAACCTATCAAACATTGCCACTGCATGTTCCCTGACCTCCCCATGCTGACCACCCCGCAGTGCTTTTCTCCATCCTACATTGCCACTCACTGCCTATCCTAATTCAGACCCTCCGATTCACACCACCCCGTGATGTTTTTCTCACTCCTACTAGTGAATGTAATGTAACACACACCCATACAATGCGCACCACCCCGTGATGTTTTTCTCACTCCTACTAGTGAATCTAATGTAACACACCCATACAATGCGCACCACCCCGTGATGTTTTTCTCACTCCTACTAGTGAATCTAATGTAACACACACACATACAATGCGCACTACCCCGTCATGTTTTTCTCACTCCTACTAGTGAATCTAATGTAACACACACCCATACAATGCGCACCACCCCGCGATGTTTTTCAGAAACCTATCCTACATTGCCACTGCATATTCCCTGACCTCCCCATGCAGACCACCACGTGGTGCTTTTCTCCATCCTACATTGCCACTCACTGCCTATCCTAATTCAGACCCTCCGATTCACACCACCCCGTGATGTTGTTCTCACTCCTACTAGTGAATGTAATGTAACACACACCCATACAATGCGCACCACCCCGTGATGTTTTTCTCACTCTTACTAGTGAATGTAATGTAACACACACCCATACAATGCGCACCACCCCGTGATGTTTTTCTCACTCCTACTAGTGAATGTAATGTAACACACAACCATACAATGCGCAACACCCCGTGATGTTTTTCTCACTCCTACTAGTGAATGTAATGTAACACACACCCATACAATGCGCACCACCCCGTGATGTTTTTCTCACTCCTACTAGTGAATCTAATGTAACACACACCCATACAATGCGCACCAGCCCGTGATGTTTTTCTCACTCCTAGTAGTGAATGTAATGTAACACACACCCATACAATGCGCACCACCCCGTGATGTTTTTCTCACTCCTACTAGTGAATGTAATGTAACACACACCCATACAATGCGCACGACCCCGCGATGTTTTTCAGAAACCTATCCTACATTGCCACTGCATGTTCCCTGACCTCCCCATGCTGACCCCCCGCGGTGCTTTTCTCCATCCTACATTGCCACTCACTGCCTATCCAAATTCAGACACTCTGATTCACACCACCCCGTGATGTTTTTCTCACTCCTAGTAGTGTATGTAATGTAACACACACCCATACACTGCGCACCACCCCGTGATGTTTTTCTCACTCCAATTAGTGAATGTAATGTAACACACACCCATACAATGCGCACCACCCCGTGATGTTTTTCTCACTCCTACTAGTGAATGTAATGTAACACACACCCATACAATGCGCACCACCCCGTGATGTTTTTCTCACTCCTACTAGTGAATGTAATGTAACACACACCCATACAATGCGCACCACCCCGTGATGTTTTTCTCACTCCTACTAGTGAATCTAATGTAACACACACCCGTACAATGTGCACCACCCCGTGATGTTTTTCTCACTCCTACTAGTGAATTTAATGTAACACACACCCATACAATGCGCACCACCCCGTGATGTTTTTCTCACTCCTACTAGTGAATCTAATGTAACACACACCCGTACAATGCGCACCACCCCGTGATGTTTTTCTCACTGCTACTAGTGAATCTAATGTAACACACACCCATACAATGCGCACCACCCCGTGATGTTTTCTCACTCCTACTAGTGAATCTAATGTAACACACACCCATACAATGCTACCACCCCGTGATGTTTTTCTCACTCCTACTAGTGTATCTAATGTAACACACACCCATACAATGCGCACCACCCCGTGATGTTTTTCTCACTCCTACTAGTGAATGTAATGTAACACACACCCATACAATGCGCACCACCCCGTGATGTTTTTCTCACTCCTACTAGTGAATGTAATTAACACACACCCATACAATGCGCACCACCCCGTGATGTTTTTCTCACTCCTACTAGTGAATGTAATGTAACACACACCCATACAATGTGCACCACCCCGTGATGTTTTTCTCACTCCTATTAGTGAATCTAATGTAACACACACCCATACAATGCGCACCACCCCGTGATGTTTTTCTCACTCCTACTAGTGAATGTAATGTAACACACACCCATACAATGCGCACCACCCCGTGATGTTTTTCTCAGTCCTACTAGTGAATGTAATGTAACACACACCCATACAATTCGCACCACCCCGTGATTTTTTTCTCACTCCTACTAGTGTATGTAATGTAACACACACCCATACAATGCGCAAAACCCCTTGATGTTTTTCTCACTCCTACTAGTGAATGTAATGTAACACACACCCATACAATGCGCACCACCCCGTGATGTTTTTCTCACTCCTACTAGTGAATGTAATGTAACACACACCCATACAATGCGCACAACCCTGTGATGTTTTTCTCACTCCTACTAGTGAATGTAATGTAACACACACCCATACAATGCGCACCACCCCGTGATGTTTTTCTCACTCCTACTACTGAATGTAATGTAACACACACCCATACAATGCGCACCACCCCGTGATGTGTTTCTCACTCCTACTAGTGAATGTAATGTAACACACACCCATACAATGCAAACCACCCCGTGATGTTTTTCTCACTCCTACTAGTGAATGTAATGTAACACACACCCATACAATGCGCACCACCCCGCGATGTTTTTCAGAAACCTATCAAACATTGCCACTGCATGTTCCCTGACCTCCCCATGCTGACCACCCCGCAGTGCTTTTCTCCATCCTACATTGCCACTCACTGCCTATCCTAATTCAGACCCTCCGATTCACACCACCCCGTGATGTTTTTCTCACTCCTACTAGTGAATGTAATGTAACACACACCCATACAATGCGCACCACCCCGTGATGTTTTTCTCACTCCTACTAGTGAATCTAATGTAACACACCCATACAATGCGCACCACCCCGTGATGTTTTTCTCACTCCTACTAGTGAATCTAATGTAACACACACACATACAATGCGCACTACCCCGTCATGTTTTTCTCACTCCTACTAGTGAATCTAATGTAACACACACCCATACAATGCGCACCACCCCGCGATGTTTTTCAGAAACCTATCCTACATTGCCACTGCATATTCCCTGACCTCCCCATGCAGACCACCACGTGGTGCTTTTCTCCATCCTACATTGCCACTCACTGCCTATCCTAATTCAGACCCTCCGATTCACACCACCCCGTGATGTTGTTCTCACTCCTACTAGTGAATGTAATGTAACACACACCCATACAATGCGCACCACCCCGTGATGTTTTTCTCACTCTTACTAGTGAATGTAATGTAACACACACCCATACAATGCGCACCACCCCGTGATGTTTTTCTCACTCCTACTAGTGAATGTAATGTAACACACAACCATACAATGCGCAACACCCCGTGATGTTTTTCTCACTCCTACTAGTGAATGTAATGTAACACACACCCATACAATGCGCACCACCCCGTGATGTTTTTCTCACTCCTACTAGTGAATCTAATGTAACACACACCCATACAATGCGCACCAGCCCGTGATGTTTTTCTCACTCCTAGTAGTGAATGTAATGTAACACACACCCATACAATGCGCACCACCCCGTGATGTTTTTCTCACTCCTACTAGTGAATGTAATGTAACACACACCCATACAATGCGCACGACCCCGCGATGTTTTTCAGAAACCTATCCTACATTGCCACTGCATGTTCCCTGACCTCCCCATGCTGACCCCCCGCGGTGCTTTTCTCCATCCTACATTGCCACTCACTGCCTATCCAAATTCAGACACTCTGATTCACACCACCCCGTGATGTTTTTCTCACTCCTAGTAGTGTATGTAATGTAACACACACCCATACACTGCGCACCACCCCGTGATGTTTTTCTCACTCCAATTAGTGAATGTAATGTAACACACACCCATACAATGCGCACCACCCCGTGATGTTTTTCTCACTCCTACTAGTGAATCTAATGTAACACACACCCATACAATGCGCATCACCCCGCGATGTTTTTCAGAAACGTATCCTACATTGCCACTGCATGTTCCCTGACCTCCCCATGCTGACCACCCTGCAGTGCTTTTCTCCATCCTACATTGCCACTCACTGCCTATCCTAATTCAGACCCACCGATTCACACCACGCCTTGATGTTTTTCTCACTCCTAGTAGTGAATGTAATGTAACACACACCCATACAATGCGCACCACCCCGTGATGTTTTTCTCACTCCTACTAGTGAATGTAATGTAACACACACCCATACAATGCACACCACCCCGTGATGTTTTTCTCACTCCTACTAGTGAATATAATGTAACACACACCCATACAATGCGCACGACACCGCGATGTTTTTCAGAAACCTATCCTACATTGCCACTGCATGTTCCCTGACCTCCCCATGCTGACCACCCTGCGGTGCTTTTCTCCATCCTACATTGCCACTCACTACCTATCCTAATTCAGACCCTCCGATTCACACCACCCCGTGATGTTTTTCTCACTCCTACTAGTGAATGTAATGTAACACACACCCATACAATGCGCACCACCCCGTAATGTTTTTCTCACTCCTAATAGTGAATGTAATGTAACACACACCCATACAATGCGCACCACCCCGTGATGTTTTTCTCACTCCCACTAGTGAATCTAATGTAACACACACCCATACAATGCGCACCACCCCGTGATGTTTTTCTCACTCCTACTAGTGAAAGTAATGTAACACACACCCATACAATGCGCACCGCCCCGTGATGTTTTTCTCACTCCTACTAGTGAAAGTAATGTAACACACACCCATACAATGCAACCGCCCCGTGATGTTTTTCTCACTCCTACTAGTGAATGTAATGTAACACACACCCATACAATGCGCACCACCCCGTGATGTTTTTCTCACTCCTACTAGTGAATCTAATGTAACACACACCCATACAATGCGCACCACCCCGTGATGTTTTTCTCACTCCTACTAGTGAATCTAATGTAACACACACCCATACAATGCGCACCACCCCGTGATGTTTTTATCACTGCTACTAGTGAATGTAATGTAACACACACCCATACAATGCGCACCACCCCGTGATGTTTTTCTCACTGCTACTAGTGAATGTAATGTAACACACACATACAATGCGCACCACCCCGTGATGTTTTTCTCACTCCTACTTTTGAATCTAATGTAACACACACCCATACAATGCGCACCACCCCGTGATGTTTTTCTCACTGCTACTAGTGAATGTAATGTAACACACACCCATACAATGCGCACGACCCCGTGATGTTTTTCTCACTCCTACTAGTGAATCTAATGTAACACACACCCGTACAATGCGCACCACCCCGTGATGTTTTTCTCACTCCTACTAGTGAATGTAATGTAACTCACACCCATACAAATGCGCACCACCCCGTGATGTTTTTCTCACTCCTACTAGTGAATGTAATGTAACTCACACCCATACAAATGCGCACCACCCCGTGATGTTTTTCTCACTCCTACTAGTGAATGTAATGTAAGTCACACCCATACAAATGCGCACCACCCCGTGATGTTTTTCTCACTCCTACTAGTGAATGTAATGTAACACACACCCATGCAATGCGCACCACACCGTGATGTTTTTCTCACTCCTACTAGTGAACGTAATGTAACACACACCCATACAATGCGCACCACCCCGCGATGTTTTTCAGAAACCTATCCTACATTGCCACTGCATGTTCCCTGACCTCCCCATGCTGACCACCCCGCGGTGCTTTTCTCCATCCTACATTGCCACTCACTGCCTATCCTAATTCAGACCCTCCGATTCACACCACTCCGTGATGTTTTTCTCACTCCTATTAGTGAATGTAATGTAACACACACCCATACAACGCGCACCACCCGGCGATGTTTTTCTCACTCGTACTAGTGAATGTAATGTAACACACACCCATACAATGCGCACCACCCCGTGATGTTTTTGTCACTCCTACTAGTGAATGTAATGTAACACACACCCATACAATGCGCACCACCCTGTGATGTTTTTCTCACTCCTACTAGTGAATGTAATGTAACACACACCCATACAATGCGCACCACCCCGTGATGTTTTTCTCACTCCTACTAGTGAATCTAATGTAACACACACCCGTACAATGTGCACCACCCCGTGATGTTTTTCTCACTCCTACTAGTGAATTTAATGTAACACACACCCATACAATGCGCACCACCCCGTGATGTTTTTCTCACTCCTACTAGTGAATCTAATGTAACACACACCCGTACAATGCGCACCACCCCGTGATGTTTTTCTCACTGCTACTAGTGAATCTAATGTAACACACACCCATACAATGCGCACCACCCCGTGATGTTTTCTCACTCCTACTAGTGAATCTAATGTAACACACACCCATACAATGCTACCACCCCGTGATGTTTTTCTCACTCCTACTAGTGTATCTAATGTAACACACACCCATACAATGCGCACCACCCCGTGATGTTTTTCTCACTCCTACTAGTGAATGTAATGTAACACACACCCATACAATGCGCACCACCCCGTGATGTTTTTCTCACTCCTACTAGTGAATGTAATTAACACACACCCATACAATGCGCACCACCCCGTGATGTTTTTCTCACTCCTACTAGTGAATGTAATGTAACACACACCCATACAATGTGCACCACCCCGTGATGTTTTTCTCACTCCTATTAGTGAATCTAATGTAACACACACCCATACAATGCGCACCACCCCGTGATGTTTTTCTCACTCCTACTAGTGAATGTAATGTAACACACACCCATACAATGCGCACCACCCCGTGATGTTTTTCTCAGTCCTACTAGTGAATGTAATGTAACACACACCCATACGATGCGCACCACCCCGTGATTTTTTTCTCACTCCTACTAGTGTATGTAATGTAACACACACCCATACAATGCGCAAAACCCCTTGATGTTTTTCTCACTCCTACTAGTGAATGTAATGTAACACACACCCATACAATGCGCACCACCCCGTGATGTTTTTCTCACTCCTACTAGTGAATGTAATGTAACACACACCCATACAATGCGCACAACCCTGTGATGTTTTTCTCACTCCTACTAGTGAATGTAATGTAACACACACCCATACAATGCGCACCACCCCGTGATGTTTTTCTCACTCCTACTACTGAATGTAATGTAACACACACCCATACAATGCGCACCACCCCGTGATGTGTTTCTCACTCCTACTAGTGAATGTAATGTAACACACACCCATACAATGCAAACCACCCCGTGATGTTTTTCTCACTCCTACTAGTGAATGTAATGTAACACACACCCATACAATGCGCACCACCCCGCGATGTTTTTCAGAAACCTATCAAACATTGCCACTGCATGTTCGCTGACCTCCCCATGCTGACCACCCCGCAGTGCTTTTCTCCATCCTACATTGCCACTCACTGCCTATCCTAATTCAGACCCTCCGATTCACACCACCCCGTGATGTTTTTCTCACTCCTACTAGTGAATGTAATGTAACACACACCCATACAATGCGCACCACCCCGTGATGTTTTTCTCACTCCTACTAGTGAATCTAATGTAACACACCCATACAATGCGCACCACCCCGTGATGTTTTTCTCACTCCTACTAGTGAATCTAATGTAACACACACACATACAATGCGCACTACCCCGTCATGTTTTTCTCACTCCTACTAGTGAATCTAATGTAACACACACCCATACAATGCGCACCACCCCGCGATGTTTTTCAGAAACCTATCCTACATTGCCACTGCATGTTCCCTGACCTCCCCATGCTGACCACCCTGCGGTGCTTTTCTCCATCCTACATTGCCACTCACTACCTATCCTAATTCAGACCCTCCGATTCACACCACCCCGTGATGTTTTTCTCACTCCTACTAGTGAATGTAATGTAACACACACCCATACAATGCGCACCACCCCGTAATGTTTTTCTCACTCCTAATAGTGAATGTAATGTAACACACACCCATACAATGCGCACCACCCCGTGATGTTTTTCTCACTCCCACTAGTGAATCTAATGTAACACACACCCATACAATGCGCACCGCCCCGTGATGTTTTTCTCACTCCTACTAGTGAAAGTAATGTAACACACACCCATACAATGCGCACCGCCCCGTGATGTTTTTCTCACTCCTACTAGTGAAAGTAATGTAACACACACCCATACAATGCAACCGCCCCGTGATGTTTTTCTCACTCCTACTAGTGAATGTAATGTAACACACACCCATACAATGCGCACCACCCCGTGATGTTTTTCTCACTCCTACTAGTGAATCTAATGTAACACACACCCATACAATGCGCACCACCCGTGATGTTTTTCTCACTCCTACTAGTGAATCTAATGTAACACACACCCATACAATGCGCACCACCCCGTGATGTTTTTATCACTGCTACTAGTGAATGTAATGTAACACACACCCATACAATGCGCACCACCCCGTGATGTTTTTCTCACTGCTACTAGTGAATGTAATGTAACACACACCCATACAATGCGCACCACCCCGTGATGTTTTTCTCACTCCTACTTTTGAATCTAATGTAACACACACCCATACAATGCGCACCACCCCATGATGTTTTTCTCACTGCTACTAGTGAATGTAATGTAACACACACCCATACAATGCGCACGACCCTGTGATGTTTTTCTCACTCCTACTAGTGAATCTAATGTAACACACACCCATACAATGCGCACCACCCCGTGATGTTTTTCTCACTCCTACTAGTGAATGTAATGTAACTCACACCCATACAAATGCGCACCACCCCGTGATGTTTTTCTCACTCCTACTAGTGAATGTAATGTAACTCACACCCATACAAATGCGCACCACCCCGTGATGTTTTTCTCACTCCTACTAGTGAATGTAATGTAAGTCACACCCATACAAATGCGCACCACCCCGTGATGTTTTTCTCACTCCTACTAGTGAATGTAATGTAACACACACCCATGCAATGCGCACCACACCGTGATGTTTTTCTCACTCCTACTAGTGAACGTAATGTAACACACACCCATACAATGCGCACCACCCCGCGATGTTTTTCAGAAACCTATCCTACATTGCCACTGCATGTTCCCTGACCTCCCCATGCTGACCACCCCGCGGTGCTTTTCTCCATCCTACATTGCCACTCACTGCCTATCCTAATTCAGACCCTCCGATTCACACCACTCCGTGATGTTTTTCTCACTCCTATTAGTGAATGTAATGTAACACACACCCATACAACGCGCACCACCCGGCGATGTTTTTCTCACTCGTACTAGTGAATGTAATGTCACACACACCCATACAATGCGCACCACCCCGTGATGTTTTTCTCACTCCTACTAGTGAATGTAATGTAACACACACCCATACAATGCGCACCACCCCGTGATGTTTTTCTCACTCCTACTAGTGAATCTAATGTAACACACACCCGTACAATGCGCACCACCCCGTGATGTTTTTCTCACTCCTACTAGTGAATGTAATGTAACTCACACCCATACAAATGCGCACCACCCCGTGATGTTTTTCTCACTCCTACTAGTGAATGTAATGTAACTCACACCCATACAAATGCGCACCACCCCGTGATGTTTTTCTCACTCCTACTAGTGAATGTAATGTAAGTCACACCCATACAAATGCGCACCACCCCGTGATGTTTTTCTCACTCCTACTAGTGAATGTAATGTAACACACACCCATGCAATGCGCACCACACCGTGATGTTTTTCTCACTCCTACTAGTGAACGTAATGTAACACACACCCATACAATGCGCACCACCCCGCGATGTTTTTCAGAAACCTATCCTACATTGCCACTGCATGTTCCCTGACCTCCCCATGCTGACCACCCCGCGGTGCTTTTCTCCATCCTACATTGCCACTCACTGCCTATCCTAATTCAGACCCTCCGATTCACACCACTCCGTGATGTTTTTCTCACTCCTATTAGTGAATGTAATGTAACACACACCCATACAACGCGCACCACCCGGCGATGTTTTTCTCACTCGTACTAGTGAATGTAATGTAACACACACCCATACAATGCGCACCACCCCGTGATGTTTTTGTCACTCCTACTAGTGAATGTAATGTAACACACACCCATACAATGCGCACCACCCTGTGATGTTTTTCTCACTCCTACTAGTGAATGTAATGTAACACACACCCATACAATGCGCACCACCCCGTGATGTTTTTCTCACTCCTACTAGTGAATCTAATGTAACACACACCCGTACAATGTGCACCACCCCGTGATGTTTTTCTCACTCCTACTAGTGAATTTAATGTAACACACACCCATACAATGCGCACCACCCCGTGATGTTTTTCTCACTCCTACTAGTGAATCTAATGTAACACACACCCGTACAATGCGCACCACCCCGTGATGTTTTTCTCACTGCTACTAGTGAATCTAATGTAACACACACCCGTACAATGCGCACCACCCCGTGATGTTTTCTCACTCCTACTAGTGAATCTAATGTAACACACACCCATACAATGCTACCACCCCGTGATGTTTTTCTCACTCCTACTAGTGTATCTAATGTAACACACACCCATACAATGTGCACCACCCCGTGATGTTTTTCTCACTCCTACTAGTGAATGTAATGTAACACACACCCATACAATGCGCACCACCCCGTGATGTTTTTCTCACTCCTACTAGTGAATGTAATTAACACACACCCATACAATGCGCACCACCCCGTGATGTTTTTCTCACTCCTACTAGTGAATGTAATGTAACACACACCCATACAATGTGCACCACCCCGTGATGTTTTTCTCACTCCTATTAGTGAATCTAATGTAACACACACCCATACAATGCGCACCACCCCGTGATGTTTTTCTCACTCCTACTAGTGAATGTAATGTAACACACACCCATACAATGCGCACCACCCCGTGATGTTTTTCTCAGTCCTACTAGTGAATGTAATGTAACACACACCCATACGATGCGCACCACCCCGTGATTTTTTTCTCACTCCTACTAGTGTATGTAATGTAACACACACCCATACAATGCGCAAAACCCCTTGATGTTTTTCTCACTCCTACTAGTGAATGTAATGTAACACACACCCATACAATGCGCACCACCCCGTGATGTTTTTCTCACTCCTACTAGTGAATGTAATGTAACACACACCCATACAATGCGCACAACCCTGTGATGTTTTTCTCACTCCTACTAGTGAATGTAATGTAACACACACCCATACAATGCGCACCACCCCGTGATGTTTTTCTCACTCCTACTACTGAATGTAATGTAACACACACCCATACAATGCGCACCACCCCGTGATGTGTTTCTCACTCCTACTAGTGAATGTAATGTAACACACACCCATACAATGCAAACCACCCCGTGATGTTTTTCTCACTCCTACTAGTGAATGTAATGTAACACACACCCATACAATGCGCACCACCCCGCGATGTTTTTCAGAAACCTATCAAACATTGCCACTGCATGTTCGCTGACCTCCCCATGCTGACCACCCCGCAGTGCTTTTCTCCATCCTACATTGCCACTCACTGCCTATCCTAATTCAGACCCTCCGATTCACACCACCCCGTGATGTTTTTCTCACTCCTACTAGTGAATGTAATGTAACACACACCCATACAATGCGCACCACCCCGTGATGTTTTTCTCACTCCTACTAGTGAATCTAATGTAACACACCCATACAATGCGCACCACCCCGTGATGTTTTTCTCACTCCTACTAGTGAATCTAATGTAACACACACACATACAATGCGCACTACCCCGTCATGTTTTTCTCACTCCTACTAGTGAATCTAATGTAACACACACCCATACAATGCGCACCACCCCGCGATGTTTTTCAGAAACCTATCCTACATTGCCACTGCATGTTCCCTGACCTCCCCATGCTGACCACCCTGCGGTGCTTTTCTCCATCCTACATTGCCACTCACTACCTATCCTAATTCAGACCCTCCGATTCACACCACCCCGTGATGTTTTTCTCACTCCTACTAGTGAATGTAATGTAACACACACCCATACAATGCGCACCACCCCGTAATGTTTTTCTCACTCCTAATAGTGAATGTAATGTAACACACACCCATACAATGCGCACCACCCCGTGATGTTTTTCTCACTCCCACTAGTGAATCTAATGTAACACACACCCATACAATGCGCACCGCCCCGTGATGTTTTTCTCACTCCTACTAGTGAAAGTAATGTAACACACACCCATACAATGCGCACCGCCCCGTGATGTTTTTCTCACTCCTACTAGTGAAAGTAATGTAACACACACCCATACAATGCAACCGCCCCGTGATGTTTTTCTCACTCCTACTAGTGAATGTAATGTAACACACACCCATACAATGCGCACCACCCCGTGATGTTTTTCTCACTCCTACTAGTGAATCTAATGTAACACACACCCATACAATGCGCACCACCCCGTGATGTTTTTCTCACTCCTACTAGTGAATCTAATGTAACACACACCCATACAATGCGCACCACCCCGTGATGTTTTTATCACTGCTACTAGTGAATGTAATGTAACACACACCCATACAATGCGCACCACCCCGTGATGTTTTTCTCACTGCTACTAGTGAATGTAATGTAACACACACCCATACAATGCGCACCACCCCGTGATGTTTTTCTCACTCCTACTTTTGAATCTAATGTAACACACACCCATACAATGCGCACCACCCCATGATGTTTTTCTCACTGCTACTAGTGAATGTAATGTAACACACACCCATACAATGCGCACGACCCTGTGATGTTTTTCTCACTCCTACTAGTGAATCTAATGTAACACACACCCATACAATGCGCACCACCCCGTGATGTTTTTCTCACTCCTACTAGTGAATGTAATGTAACTCACACCCATACAAATGCGCACCACCCCGTGATGTTTTTCTCACTCCTACTAGTGAATGTAATGTAACTCACACCCATACAAATGCGCACCACCCCGTGATGTTTTTCTCACTCCTACTAGTGAATGTAATGTAAGTCACACCCATACAAATGCGCACCACCCCGTGATGTTTTTCTCACTCCTACTAGTGAATGTAATGTAACACACACCCATGCAATGCGCACCACACCGTGATGTTTTTCTCACTCCTACTAGTGAACGTAATGTAACACACACCCATACAATGCGCACCACCCCGCGATGTTTTTCAGAAACCTATCCTACATTGCCACTGCATGTTCCCTGACCTCCCCATGCTGACCACCCCGCGGTGCTTTTCTCCATCCTACATTGCCACTCACTGCCTATCCTAATTCAGACCCTCCGATTCACACCACTCCGTGATGTTTTTCTCACTCCTATTAGTGAATGTAATGTAACACACACCCATACAACGCGCACCACCCGGCGATGTTTTTCTCACTCGTACTAGTGAATGTAATGTCACACACACCCATACAATGCGCACCACCCCGTGATGTTTTTCTCACTCCTACTAGTGAATGTAATGTAACACACACCCATACAATGCGCACCACCCCGTGATGTTTTTCTCACTCCTACTAGTGAATCTAATGTAACACACACCCATACAATGCGCACCACCCCGTGATGTTTTTCTCACTCGTACTAGTGAATGTAATGTAACACACACCCATACAATGCGCACCACCCCGTGATGTTTTTCTCACTCCTACTTGTGAATCTAATGTAACACACACCCGTACAATGCGCACCACCCCGTGATGTTTTTCTCACTCCTACTATTGAATCTAATGTAACACACACCCGTACAATGCGCACCACCCCGTGATGTTTTTCTCACTGCTACTAGTGAATGTAATGTAACACACACCCATACAATGCGCACCACCCCGTGATGTTTTTCTCACTCCTACTAGTGAATCTAATGTAACACACACCCATACAATGCGCACAACCCCGTGATGTTTTTCTCACTCCTACTAGTGAATGTAATGTAACACACACCCATACAATGCGCACCACCCCGTGATGTTTTTCTCACTCCTACTAGTGAATCTTATGTAACACACACCCATACAATGCGCACCACCCCGTGATGTTTTTCTCACTCCTACTAGTGAATGTAATGTAACACACACCCATACAATGCGCACCACCCCGTGATGTTTTTCTCACTCCTACTAGTGAATGTAATGTAACACACACCCATACAATGCGCACCACCCCGTGATGTTTTTCTCACTCCTACTAGTGAATGTAATGTAACACACACCCGTACAATGCGCACCACCCCGTGATGTTTTTCTCACTCCTACTAGTGAATTTAATGTAACACACACCCATACAATGCGCACCACCCCGTGATGTTTTTCTCACTCCTACTAGTGAATGTAATGTAACACACACCAATACAATGCGCACCACCCCGTGATGTTTTTCTCACTCCTACTAGTGAATGTAATGTAACACACACCCATACAATGCGCACCACCCCGTGATGTTTTTCTCACTCCTACTAGTGAATCTAATGTAACACACACCCATACAATGCGCACCACCCCGTGATGTTTTTCTCACTCCTACTAGTGAATGTAATGTAACACACACCAATACAATGCGCACCACCCCGTGATGTTTTTCTCACTCCTACTAGTGAATGTAATGTAACACACACCCATACAATGCGCACCACCCCGTGATGTTTTTCTCACTCCTACTAGTGAATCTAATGTAACACACACACATACAATGCGCACGACCCCGCGATGTTTTTCAGAAACCTATTCTACATTGCCACTGCATGTTCCCTGACCTCCCCATGCTGACCAGCCCGCGGTGCTTTTCTCCATCCTACATTGCCACTCACTGCCTATCCTAATTCAGACCCTTCCGATTCACACCACCCCGTGATGTTTTTCTCACTCCTACTAGTGAATGTAATTTAACACACACCCATACAATGCGCACCACCCCGTGATGTTTTTCTCACTCCTACTAGTGAATGTAATGTAACACACACCCATAAAATACGCACCACCCCGTGATGTTTTTCTAACTCCTAATAGTGAATGTAATGTAACACACACTCATACAATGCGCACCACCCCGTGATGTTTTTCTCACTCCTACTAGTGAATGTAATGTAACACACACCCATACAATGCGAACCACCCCGTGATGTTTTTCTCACTCCTACTAGTGAATGTAATGTAACACACACCCATACAATGCGCACCACCCCGTGATGTTTTTCTCACTCATACTAGTGAATGTAATGTAACACACACCAATACAATGCGCACCACCCCGTGATGTTTTTCTCACTCCCACTAGTGAATCTAATGTAACACACACCCATACAATGCGCACCGCCCCGTGATGTTTTTCTCACTCCTACTTGTGAAAGTAATGTAACACACACCCATACAATGCGCACCGCCCCGTGATGTTTTTCTCACTCCTACTAGTGAATGTAATGTAACACACACCCATACAATGCACACCACCCCGTGATGTTTTTCTCACTCCTACTAGTGAATCTAATGTAACACACACCCATACAATGCGCACCACCCCGTGATGTTTTTCTCACTCCTACTAGTGAATCTAATGTAACACACACCCATACAATGCGCACCACCCCGTGATGTTTTTCTCACTCCTACTAGTGAATGTAATGTAACACACACCCATACAATGCGCACCACCCCGCGATGTTTTTCAGAAACCTATCCTACATTGCCACTGCATATTCCCTGACCTCCCCATGAAGACCACCACGTGGTGCTTTTCTCCATCCTACATTGCCACTCACTGCCTATCCTAATTCAGACCCTCCGATTCACACCACCCCGTGATGTTGTTCTCACTCCTACTAGTGAGTGTAATGTAACATACACCCATACAATGCGCACCACCCCGCGATGTTTTTCAGAAACCTAACCTACATTGCCACTGCATGTTCCCTGACCTCCCCATGCTTACCACCCCGCTGTGATTTTCTCCATCCTACATTGCCACTCACTGCCTATCCTAATTCAGACCCTCCGATTCACACCACTCCGTGATGTTTTTCTCACTCCTATTAGTGAATGTAATGTAACACACACCCATACAACGCGCACCACCCGGCGATGTTTTTCTCACTCGTACTAGTGAATGTAATGTAACACACACCCATACAATGCGCACCACCCCGTGATGTTTTTCTCACTCCTACTAGTGAATGTAATGTAACACACACCCATACAATGCGCACCACCCCGTGATGTTTTTCTCACTCCTACTAGTGAATGTAATGTAACATACACCCATACAATGCGCACCACCCCGCGATGTTTTTCAGAAACCTATCCTACATTGCCACTGCATGTTCCCTGACCTCCCCATGCTTACCACCCCGCTGTGATTTTCTCCATCCTACATTGCCACTCACTGCCTATCCTAATTCAGACCCTCCGATTCACACCACTCCGTGATGTTTTTCTCACTCCTATTAGTGAATGTAATGTAACACACACCCATACAACGCGCACCACCCGGCGATGTTTTTCTCACTCGTACTAGTGAATGTAATGTAACACACACCCATACAACGCGCACCACCCCGTGATGTTTTTCTCACTCCTACTAGTGAATGTAATGTAACACACACCCATACAATGCGCACCACCCCGTGATGTTTTTCTCACTCCTACTAGTGAATCTAATGTAACACACACCCATGCAATGCGCACCACCCCGTGATGTTTTTCTCACTCCTACTAGTGAATGTAATGTAACACACACCCATACAATGCGCACCACCCCGTGATGTTTTTCTCACTCCTACTAGTGAATGTAATGTAACACACACCCATACAATGCGCACCACCCCGTGATGTTTTTCTCACTCCTACTAGTGAATGTAATGTAACACACACCCATACAATGCGCACCACCCCGTGATGTTTTTCTCACTCCTACTAGTGAATGTAATGTAACACACACCCGTACAATGCGCACAACCCCGTGATGTTTTTCTCACTCCTACTAGTGAATCTTATGTAACACACACCCATACAATGCGCACCACCCCGTGATGTTTTTCTCACTCCTACTAGTGAATGTAATGTAACACACACCCATACAATGCGCACCACCCTGTGATGTTTTTCTCACTCCTACTAGTGAATCTAATGTAACACACACCCATACAATGCGCACCACCCCGTGATGTTTTTCTCACTCCTACTAGTGAATGTAATGTAACACACACCAATACAATGCGCACCACCCCGTGATGTTTTTCTCACTCCTACTAGTGAATGTAATGTAACACACACCCATACAATGCACACCACCCCGTGATGTTTTTCTCACTCCTACTAGTGAATCTAATGTAACACACACACATACAATGCGCACGACCCCGCGATGTTTTTCAGAAACCTATTCTACATTGCCACTGCATGTTCCCTGACCTCCCCATGCTGACCAGCCCGCGGTGCTTTTCTCCATCCTACATTGCCACTCACTGCCTATCCTAATTCAGACCCTTCCGATTCACACCACCCCGTGATGTTTTTCTCGCTCCTACTAGTGAATGTAATTTAACCCACACCCATACAATGCGCACCACCCCGTGATGTTTTTCTCACTCCTACTAGTGAATGTAATGTAACACACACCCATAAAATACGCACCACCCCGTGATGTTTTTCTAACTCCTAATAGTGAATGTAATGTAACACACACCCATACAATGCGCACCACCCCGTGATGTTTTTCTCACTCCTACTAGTGAATGTAATGTAACACACACCCATACAATGCGAACCACCCCGTGATGTTTTTCTCACTCCTACTAGTGAATGTAATGTAACACACACCCATACAATGCGCACCACCCCGTGATGTTTTTCTCACTCATACTAGTGAATGTAATGTAACACACACCAATACAATGCGCACCACCCCGTGATGTTTTTCTCACTCCCACTAGTGAATCTAATGTAACACACACCCATACAATGCGCACCGCCCCGTGATGTTTTTCTCACTCCTACTAGTGAAAGTAATGTAACACACACCCATACAATGCGCACCGCCCCGTGATGTTTTTCTCACTCCTACTAGTGAATGTAATGTAACACACACCCATACAATGCGCACCACCCCGTGATGTTTTTCTCACTCCTACTAGTGAATCTAATGTAACACACACCCATACAATGCGCACCACCCCGTGATGTTTTTCTCACTCCTACTAGTGAATCTAATGTAACACACACCCATACAATGCGCACCACCCCGTGATGTTTTTCAGAAACCTATACTACATTGCCACTGCATGTTCCCTGACCTCCCCATGCTGAACACTCCGCGGTGCTTTTCTCCATCCTACATTGCCACTCACTGCCTATCCTAATTCAGACACTCCGATTCGCACCACCCAGTGATGTTTTTCTCACTCCTACTAGTGAAAGTAATGTAACACACACCCATACAATGCGCACCACACCGTGATGTTTTTCTCACTCCTATTAGTGAATGTAATGTAACACACACCCATACAATGCGCACCACCCCGTGATGTTTTTCTCACTCCTACTAGTGAATGTAATGTAACACACACCCATACAATGCGCACCACCCCGTGATGTTTTTCTCACTCCTACTAGTGAATCTAATGTAACACACACACATACAATGCGCACGACCCCGCGATGTTTTTCAGAAACCTATTCTACATTGCCACTGCATGTTCCCTGACCTCCCCATGCTGACCAGCCCGCGGTTCTTTTCTCCATCCTACATTGCCACTCACTGCCTATCCTAATTCAGACCCTTCCGATTCACACCACCCCGTGATGTTTTTCTCACTCCTACTAGTGAATCTAATGTAACACACACCCATACAATGCGCACCACCCCGTGATGTTTTTCTCACTCCTACTAGTGAATGTAATGTAACACACACCCATAAAATACGCACCACCCCGTGATGTTTTTCTAACTCCTAATAGTGAATGTAATGTAACACACACCCATACAATGCGCACCACCCCGTGATGTTTTTCTCAGTCCTACTAGTGAATGTAATGTAACACACACCCATACAATGCGAACCACCCCGTGATGTTTTTCTCACTCCTACTAGTGAATGTAATGTAACACACACCCATACAATGCGCACCACCCCGTGATGTTTTTCTCACTCATACTAGTGAATGTAATGTAACACACACCAATACAATGCGCACCACCCCGTGATGTTTTTCTCACTCCCACTAGTGAATCTAATGTAACACACACCCATACAATGCGCACCGCCCCGTGATGTTTTTCTCACTCCTACTAGTGAAAGTAATGTAACACACACCCATACAATGCGCACCGCCCCGTGATGTTTTTCTCACTCCTACTAGTGAATGTAATGTAACACACACCCATACAATGCGCACCACCCCGTGATGTTTTTCTCACTCCTACTAGTGAATCTAATGTAACACACACCCATACAATGGGCACCACCCCGTGATGTTTTTCTCACTCGTACTAGTGAATGTAATGTAACACACACCCATACAATGCGCACCACCCCGTGATGTTTTTCTCACTCCTACTAGTGAATGTAATGTAACACACGCCCATACAATGCGCACCACCCCGCGATGTTTTTCAGAAACCTATCCTACATTGCCACTGCATATTCCCTGACCTCCCCATGCAGACCACCACGTGGTGCTTTTCTCCATCCTACATTGCCACTCACTGCCTATCCTAATTCAGACTCTCCGATTCACACCACCCCGTGATGTGGTTCTCACTCCTACTAGTGAATGTAATGTAACACACACCCATACAATGCGCACCACCCCGTGATGTTTTTCTCACTCTTACTAGTGAATGTAATGTAACACACACCCATACAATGCGCACCACCCCGTGATGTTTTTCTCACTCCTACTAGTGAATGTAATGTAACACACAACCATACAATGCGCAACACCCCGTGATGTTTTTCTCACTCCTACTAGTGAATGTAATGTAACACACACCCATACAATGCGCACCACCCCGTGATGTTTTTCTCACTCCTACTAGTGAATCTAATGTAACACACACCCATACAATGCGCACCAGCCCGTGATGTTTTTCTCACTCGTAGTAGTGAATGTAATGTAACACACACCCATACAATGCGCAACACCCCGTGATGTTTTTCTCACTCCTACTAGTGAATGTAATGTAACACACACCCATACAATGCGCACGACCCCGCGATGCTTTTCAGAAACCTATCCTACATTGCCACTGCATGTTCCCTGACCTCCCCATGCTGACCACCCCGCGGTGCTTTTCTCCATCCTACATTGCCACTCACTGCCTATCCAAATTCAGACACTCTGATTCACACCACCCCGTGATGTTTTTCTCACTCCTAGTAGTGTATGTAATGTAACACACACCCATACACTGCGCACCACCCCGTGATGTTTTTCTCACTCCAATTAGTGAATGTAATGTAACACACACCCATACAATGCGCACCACCCCGTGATGTTTTTCTCACTCCTACTAGTGAATCTAATGTAACACACACCCATACAATGCGCATCACCCCGCGATGTTTTTCAGAAACCTATCCTACATTGCCACTGCATGTTCCCTGACCTCCCCATGCTGACCACCCCGCAGTGCTTTTCTCCATCCTACATTGCCACTCACTGCCTATCCTAATTCAGACCCACCGATTCACACCACGCCTTGATGTTTTTCTCACTCCTAGTAGTGAATGTAATGTAACACACACCCATACAATGCGCACCACCCCGTGATGTTTTTCTCACTCCTACTAGTGAATGTAATGTAACACACACCCATACAATGCGCACCACCCCGTGATGTTTTTCTCACTCCTACTAGTGAATGTAATGTAACACACACCCATACAATGCGCACCACCCCGCGATGTTTTTCAGAAACCTATCCTACATTGCCACTGCATATTCCCTGACCTCCCCATGCAGACCACCACGTGGTGCTTTTCTCCATCCTACATTGCCACTCACTGCCTATCCTAATTCAGACCCTCCGATTCACACCACCCCGTGATGTGGTTCTCACTCCTACTAGTGAATGTAATGTAACACACACCCATACAATGCGCACCACCCCGTGATGTTTTTCTCACTCTTACTAGTGAATGTAATGTAACACACACCGATACAATGCGCACCACCCCGTGATGTTTTTCTCACTCCTACTAGTGAATGTAATGTAACACACAACCATACAATGCGCAACACCCCGTGATGTTTTTCTCACTCCTACTAGTGAATGTAATGTAACACACACCCATACAATGCGCACCACCCAGTGATGTTTTTCTCACTCCTACTAGTGAATCTAATGTAACACACACCCATACAATGCGCACCAGCCCGTGATGTTTTTCTCACTCCTAGTAGTGAATGTAATGTAACACACACCCATACAATGCGCACCACCCCGTGATGTTTTTCTCACTCCTACTAGTGAATGTAATGTAACACACACCCATACAATGCGCACGACCCCGCGATGTTTTTCAGAAACCTATCCTACATTGCCACTGCATGTTCCCTGACCTCCCCATGCTGACCACCCCGCGGTGCTTTTCTCCATCCTACATTGCCACTCACTGCCTATCCAAATTCAGACACTCTGATTCACACCACCCCGTGATGTATTTCTCACTCCTAGTAGTGTATGTAATGTAACACACACCCATACACTGCGCACCACCCCGTGATGTTTTTCTCACTCCAATTAGTGAATGTAATGTAACACACACCCATACAATGCGCACCACCCCGTGATGTTTTTCTCACTCCTACTAGTGAATCTAATGTAACACACACCCATACAATGCGCATCACCCCGCGATGTTTTTCAGAAACCTATCCTACATTGCCACTGCATGTTCCCTGACCTCCCCATGCTGACCACCCCGCAGTGCTTTTCTCCATCCTACATTGCCACTCACTGCCTATCCTAATTCAGACCCACCGATTCACACCACGCCTTGATGTTTTTCTCACTCCTAGTAGTGAATGTAATGTAACACACACCCATACAATGCGCACCACCCCGTGATGTTTTTCTCACTCCTACTAGTGAATGTAATGTAACACACACCCATACAATGCACACCACCCCGTGATGTTTTTCTCACTGCTACTAGTGAATGTAATGTAACACACACCCATACAATGCGCACCACCCCGTGATGTTTTTCTCACTCCTACTAGTGAATCTAATGTAACAAACACCCATACAATGCATACAACCCCGTGATGTTTTTCTCACTCCTACTAGTGAATGTAAAGTAACACACACCCATACAATGCGCACCACCCCGTGATGTTTTTCTCACTCCTACTAGTGAATCTTATGTAACACACACCCATACAATGAGCACCACCCCGTGATGTTTTTCTCACTCCTACTAGTGAATGTAATGTAACACACACCCATACAATGCGCACCACCCCGTGATGCTTTTCTCACTCCTACTAGTGAATCTAATGTAACACACACCCATACAATGCGCACCACCCCGTGATGTTTTTCTCACTCCTACTAGTGAATGTAATGTAACACACACCAATACAATGCGCACCACCCCGTGATGTTTTTCTCACTCCTACTAGTGAATGTAATGTAACACACACCCATACAATGCGCACCACCCCGTGATGTTTTTCTCACTCCTACTAGTGAATCTAATGTAACACACACACATACAATGCGCACGACCCCGCGATGTTTTTCAGAAACCTATTCTACATTGCCACTGCATGTTAACTGACCTCCCCATGCTGACCAGCCCGCGGTGCTTTTCTCCATCCTACATTGCCACTCACTGCCTATCCTAATTCAGACCCTTCCGATTCACACCACCCCGTGATGTTTTTCTCACTCCTAGTAGTGAATGTAATTTAACACACACCCATACAATGCGCACCACCCCGTGATGTTTTTCTCACTCCTACTAGTGAATGTAATGTAACACACACCCATAAAATACGCACCACCCCGTGATGTTTTTCTAACTCCTAATAGTGAATGTAATGTAACACACACCCATACAATGCGCACCACCCCGTGATGTTTTTCTCACTGCTACTAGTGAATGTAATGTAACACACACCCATACAATGCGAACCACCCCGTGATGTTTTTCTCACTCCTACTAGTGAATGTAATGTAACACACACCCATACAATGCGCACCACCCCGTGATGTTTTTCTCACTCATACTAGTGAATGTAATGTAACACACACCAATACAATGCGCACCACCCCGTGATGTTTTTCTCACTCCCACTAGTGAATCTAATGTAACACACACCCATACAATGCGCACCGCCCCGTGATGTTTTTCTCACTCCTACTAGTGAAAGTAATGTAACACACACCCATACAATGCGCACCGCCCCGTGATGTTTTTCTCACTCCTACTAGTGAATGTAATGTAACACACACCCATACAATGCGCACCACCCCGTGATGTTTTTCTCACTCCTACTAGTGAATCTAATGTAACACACACCCATACAATGTGCACCACCCCGTGATGTTTTTCTCACTCCTACTAGTGAATCTAATGTAACACACACCCATACAATGCGAACCACCCCGTGATGTTTTTCAGAAACCTATACTACATTGCCACTGCATGTTCCCTGACCTCCCCATGCTGAACACTCCGCGGTGCTTTTCTCCATCCTACATTGCCACTCACTGCCTATCCTAATTCAGACACTCCGATTCGCACCACCCAGTGATGTTTTTCTCACTCCTACTAGTGAATCTAATGTAACACACACCCATACAATGCGCACCACCCCGTGATGTTTTTCTCACTCCTACTAGTGAATCTAATGTAACACACACACATACAATGCGCACGACCCCGCGATGTTTTTCAGAAACCTATTCTACATTGCCACTGCATGTTCCCTGACCTCCCCATGCTGACCAGCCCGCGGTGCTTTTCTCCATCCTACATTGCCACTCACTGCCTATCCTAATTCAGACCCTTCCGATTCACACCACCCCGTGATGTTTTTCTCACTCCTACTAGTGAATGTAATTTAACACACACCCATACAATGCGCACCACCCCGTGATGTTTTTCTCACTCCTACTAGTGAATGTAATGTAACACACACCCATAAAATACGCACCACCCCGTGATGTTTTTCTAACTCCTAATAGTGAATGTAATGTAAAACACACCCATACAATGCGCACCACCCCGTGATGTTTTTCTCACTCCTACTAGTGAATGTAATGTAACACACACCCATACAATGCGAACCACCCCGTGATGTTTTTCTCACTCCTACTAGTGAATGTAATGTAACACACACCCATACAATGCGCACCACCCCGTGATGTTTTTCTCACTCATACTAGTGAATGTAATGTAACACACACCAATACAATGCGCACCACCCCGTGATGTTTTTCTCACTCCCACTAGTGAATCTAATGTAACACACACCCATAAAATGCGCACCGCCCCGTGATGTTTTTCTCACTCCTACTAGTGAAAGTAATGTAACACACACCCATACAATGCGCACCGCCCCGTGATGTTTTTCTCACTCCTACTAGTGAATGTAATGTAACACACACCCATACAATGCGCACCACCCCGTGATGTTTTTCTCACTCCTACTAGTGAATCTAATGTAACACACACCCATACAATGCGCACCACCCCGTGATGTTTTTCTCACTCGTACTAGTGAATGTAATGTAACACACACCCATACAATGCGCACCACCCCGTGATGTTTTTCTCACTCCTACTAGTGAATGTAATGTAACACACGCCCATACAATGCGCACCACCCCGCGATGTTTTTCAGAAACCTATCCTACATTGCCACTGCATATTCCCTGACCTCCCCATGCAGACCACCACGTGGTGCTTTTCTCCATCCTACATTGTCACTCACTGCCTATCCTAATTCAGACCCTCCGATTCACACCACCCCGTGATGTGGTTCTCACTCCTACTAGTGAATGTAATGTAACACACACCCATACAATGCGCACCACCCCGTGATGTTTTTCTCACTCTTACTAGTGAATGTAATGTAACACACACCCATACAATGCGCACCACCCCGTGATGTTTTTCTCACTCCTACTAGTGAATGTAATGTAACACACAACCATACAATGCCCAACACCCCGTGATGTTTTTCTCACTCCTACTAGTGAATGTAATGTAACACACACCCATACAATGCGCACCACCCAGTGATGTTTTTCTCACTCCTACTAGTGAATCTAATGTAACACACACCCATACAATGCGCACCAGCCCATGATGTTTTTCTCACTCCTAGTAGTGAATGTAATGTAACACACACCCATACAATGCGCACCACCCCGTGATGTTTTTCTCACTCCTACTAGTGAATGTAATGTAACACACACCCATACAATGCGCACGACCCCGCGATGTTTTTCAGAAACCTATCCTACATTGCCACTGCATGTTCCCTGACCTCCCCATGCTGACCACCCCGCGGTGCTTTTCTCCATCCTACATTGCCACTCACTGCCTATCCAAATTCAGACACTCTGATTCACACCACCCCGTGATGTTTTTCTCACTCCTAGTAGTGTATGTAATGTAACACACACCCATACACTGCGCACCACCCCGTGATGTTTTTCTCACTCCAATTAGTGAATGTAATGTAACACACACCCATACAATGCGCACCACCCCGTGATGTTTTTCTCACTCCTACTAGTGAATCTAATGTAACACACACCCATACAATGCGCATCACCCCGCGATGTTTTTCAGAAAGCTATCCTACAATGCCACTGCATGTTCCCTGACCTCCCCATGCTGACCACCCCGCAGTGCTTTTCTCCATCCTACATTGCCACTCACTGCCTATCCTAATTCAGACCCACCGATTCACACCACGCCTTGATGTTTTTCTCACTCCTAGTAGTGAATGTAATGTAACACACACCCATACAATGCGCACCACCCCGTGATGTTTTTCTCACTCCTACTAGTGAATGTAATGTAACACACACCCATACAATGCACACCACCCCGTGATGTTTTTCTCACTCCTACTAGTGAATGTAATGTAACACACACCCATACAATGCGCACGACCCCGCGATGTTTTTCAGAAACCTATCCTACATTGCCACTGCATGTTCCCTGACCTCCCCATGCTGACCACCCCGCGGTGCTTTTCTCCATCCTACATTGCCACTCACTACCTATCCTAATTCAGACCCTCCGATTCACACCACCCCGTGATGTTTTTCTCACTCCTACTAGTGAATGTAATGTAACACACACCCATAAACTGCGCACCACCCCGTAATGTTTTTCTCACTCCTAATAGTGAATGTAATGTAACACACACCCATACAATGCGCACCACCCCGTGATGTTTTTCTCACTCCTACTAGTGAATGTAATGTAATACACACCCATACAATGCGCACCGCCCCGTGATGTTTTTCTCACTCCTACTAGTGAAAGTAATGTAACACACACCCATACAATGCGCACCGCCCCGTGATGTTTTTCTCACTCCTACTAGTGAATGTAATGTAACACACACCCATACAATGCGCACCACCCCGTGATGTTTTTCTCACTCCTACTAGTGAATCTAATGTAACACACACCCATACAATGCGCACCACCCCGTGATGTTTTTCTCACTCCTACTAGTGAATCTAATGTAACACACACCCATACAATGCGCACCACCCCGTGATGTTTTTCTCACTGCTACTAGTGAATGTAATGTAACACACACCCATACAATGCGCACCACCCCGTGATGTTTTTCTCACTGCTACTAGTGAATGTAATGTAACACACACCCATACAATGCGCACCACCCCGTGATGTATTTCTCACTCCTACTTTTGAATCTAATGTAACACACACCCATACAATGCGCACCACCCCGTGATGTTTTTCTCACTGCTACTAGTGAATGTAATGTAACACACACCCATACAATGCGCACGACCCCGTGATGTTTTACTCACTCCTACTAGTGAATCTAATGTAACACACACCCATACAATGCGCACCACCACCTGATGTTTTTCTCACTCCTACTAGTGAAACTAATGTAACACACACCCATACAATGCGCACCACCCCGTGATGTTTTTCTCACTCCTACTAGTGAATGTAATGTAACTCACACCCATACAAATGCGCACCACCCCGTGATGTTTTTCTCACTCCTACTAGTGAATGTAATGTAACTCACACCCATACAAATGCGCTCCACCCCGTGATGTTTTTCTCACTCCTACTAGTGAATGTAATGTAAGTCACACCCATACAAATGCGCACCACCCCGTGATGTTTTTCTCACTCCTAATAGTGAATGTAATGTAACACACACCCATGCAATGCGCACCACACCGTGATGTTTTTCTCACTCCTACTAGTGAACGTAATGTAACACACACCCATACAATGCGCACCACCCCGCGATGTTTTTCAGAAACCTATCCTACATTGCCACTGCATGTTCCCTGACCTCCCCATGCTGACCACCCCGCGGTGCTTTTCTCCATCCTACATTGCCACTCACTGCCTATCCTAATTCAGACCCTCCGATTCACACCACTCCGTGATGTTTTTCTCACTCCTATTAGTGAATGTAATGTAACACACACCCATACAACGCGCACCACCCGGCGATGTTTTTCTCACTCGTACTAGTGAATGTAATGTAACACACACCCATACAATGCGCACCACCCCGTGATGTTTTTCTCACTCCTACTAGTGAATGTAATGTAACACACACCCATACAATGCGCACCACCCCGCGATGTTTTTCAGAAACCTATCCTACATTGCCACTGCATGTTCCCTGACCTCCCCATGCTTACCGCCCCGCGGTGCTTTTCTCCATCCTACATTGCCACTCACTGCCTATCCTAATTCAGACCCTCCGATTCACACCACTCCGTGATGTTTTTCTCACTCCTATTAGTGAATGTAATGTAACACACACCCATACAACGCGCACCACCCGGCGATGTTTTTCTCACTCGTACTAGTGAATGTAATGTAACACACCCATACAATGCGCACCACCCCGTGATGTTTTTCTCACTCCTACTAGTGAATGTAATGTAACACACACCCATATAATGCGCACCACCCCGTGATGTTTTTCTCACTGCTACTAGTGAATGTAATGTAACACACCCATACAATGCGCACCACCCCGTGATGTTTTTCTCACTCCTAGTAGTGAATGTAATGTAACACACACCCATACAATGCGCACAACCCCGTGATGTTTTTCTCACTCATAATAGTCAATGTAATGTAACACACACCCATACAATGCGCACCACCCCGTGATGCTTTTCTCACTTCTACTAGTGAATGTAATGTAACACACACCCATACAATGCGCACCACCCCGTGATGTTTTTCTCACACCTACTAGTGAATGTAATGTAACACACACCCATACAATGCGCACCACCCCGTGATGTTTTTCTCACTACTACCAGTGAATGTAATGTAACACACACCCATACAATGCGCACCACCCCGTGATGCTTTTCTCACTTCTACTAGTGAATGTAATGTAACACACACCCATAAAATGCGCACCACCCCGTGATGTTTTTCTCACACCTACTAGTGAATGTAATGTAACACACACCCATACAATGCGCACCACCCCGTGATGTTTTTCTCACACCTACTAGTGAATGTAATGTAACACACACCCATACAATGCGCACCACCCCGTGATGTTTTTCTCACTGCTACTAGTGAATGTAATGTAACACACACCCATACAATGCGCACCACCCCGTGATGTTTTTCTCACTCCTACTAGTGACTCTAATGTAACACACACCCATACAATGCGCACCACCCCGTGATGTTTTTCTCACTGCTACTAGTGAATGTAATGTAACACACACCCATACAATGCGCACCACCCCGTGATGTTTTTCTCACTCCTACTAGTGAATCTAATGTAACACACACCCATACAATGCGCAATACCCCGTGATGTTTTTCTCACTCCTACTAGTGAATGTAATGTAACACACACCCATACAATGCGCACCACCCCGTGATGTTTTTCTCACTCCTACTAGTGACTGTAATGTAACACACACCCATACAATGCGCACCACCCCGTGATGTTTTTCTCACTCCTACTAGTGAATGTAATGTAACACACACCCATACAATGCGCACGACCCCGTGATGTTTTTCTCACTACTACTAGTGTATCTTATGTAACACACACCCATACAATGCGCACCACCCCGTGATGTTTTTCTCACTGCTACTAGTGAATGTAATGTAACACACCCATACAATGCGCACCACCCCGTGATGTTTTTCTCACTCTTACTAGTGAATGTAATGTAACACACACCCATACAAAGCGCACCACACCGTGATGTTTTTCTCACTCCTACTAGTGAATCTAATGTAACACACACCCATACAATGCGCACAACCCCGTGATGTTTTTCTCACTCCTACTAGTGACTGTAATGTAACACACACCTATACAATGCGCACCACCCCGTGATGTTTTTCTCACTCCTACTAGTGAATGTAATGTAACACACACCCATACAATGCGCACCACCCCGTGATGTTTTTCTCACTCCTACTAGTGAATGTAATGTAACACACACCCATACAATGCGCACCACCCCGTGATGTTTTTCTCACTGCTACTAGTGAATGTAATGTAACACACCCATACAATGCGCACCACCCCGTGATGTTTTTCTCACTCCTAGTAGTGAATGTAATGTAACACACACCCATACAATGCGCACCACCCCGTGATGCTTTTCTCACTCCTACTAGTGAATGTAATGTAACACACACCCATACAATGCGCACCACCCCGTGATGTTTTTCTCACTCCTACTAGTGAATGTAATGTAACACACACCCATACAATGCGCACCACCCCGTGATGTTTTTCTCACTCCTACTAGTGACTGTAATGTAACACACACCCATACAATGCGCACCACCCCGTGATGTTTTTCTCACTCCTACTAGCGAATGTAATGTAACACACACCCATACAATGCGCACGACCCCGTGATGTTTTTCTCACTACTACTAGTGTATCTTATGTAACACACACCCATACAATGCGCACCACCCCGTGATGTTTTTCTCACTGCTACTAGTGAATGTAATGTAACACACCCATACAATGCGCACCACCCCGTGATGTTTTTCTCACTCCTAGTAGTGAATGTAATGTAACACACACCCATACAATGCGCACCACCCCGTGATGCTTTTCTCACTCCTACTAGTGAATGTAATGTAACACACACCCATACAATGCGCACCACCCGGCGATGTTTTTCTCACTCCTACTAGTGAATGTAATGTAACACACACCCATACAATGCGCACCACCCCGTGATGTTTTTCTCACTGCTACTAGTGAATGTAATGTAACACACACCCATACAATGCGCACCACCCCGTGATGTTTTTCTCACTCCTACTAGTGACTCTAATGTAACACACACCCATACAATGCGCACCACCCCGTGATGTTTTTCTCACTGCTACTAGTGAATGTAATGTAACACACACCCATACAATGCGCACCACCCCGTGATGTTTTTCTCACTCCTACTAGTGAATCTAATGTAACACACACCCATACAATGCGCACCACCCCGTGATGTTTTTCTCACTCCTACTAGTGAATGTAATGTAACACACACCCATACAATGCGCACCACCCCGTGATGTTTTTCTCACTCCTACTAGTGAATGTAATGTAACACACACCCATACAATGCGCACCACCCCGTGATGTTTTTCTCACTCCTACTAGTGAATCTAATGTAACACACACCCGTACAATGCGCACCACCCCGTGATGTTTTTCTCACTGCTACTAGTGAATGTAATGTAACACACACCCATACAATGCGCACCACCCCGTGATGTTTTTCTCACTCCTAATAGTGAATCTAATGTAACACACACCCATACAATGCGCACAACCCCGTGATGTTTTTCTCACTCCTACTAGTGACTGTAATGTAACACACACCCATACAATGCGCACCACCCCGTCATGTTTTTCTCACTCCTACTAGTGAATGTAATGTAACACACACCCATACAATGCGCACCACCCCGTGATGTTTTTCTCACTCCTACTAGTGAATCTTATGTAACACACACCCATACAATGCGCACCACCCCGTGATGTTTTTCTCACTGCTACTAGTGAATGTAATGTAACACACCCATACAATGCGCACCACCCCGTGATGTTTTTCTCACTCCTAGTAGTGAATGTAATGTAACACACACCCATACAATGCGCACCACCCCGTGATGTTTTTCTCTCTCCTACTAGTGAATGTAATGTAACACACACCCATACAATGCGCACCACCCCGTGATGTTTTTCTCACTGCTACTAGTGAATGTAATGTAACACACCCATACAATGCGCACCACCCCGTGATGTTTTTCTCACTCCTAGTAGTGAATGTAATGTAACACACACCCATACAATGCGCACCACCGCGTGATGTTTTTCTCACTCCTACTAGTGAATGTAATGTAACACACACCCATACAATGCGCACCACCCCGTGATGCTTTTCTCACTTCTACTAGTGAATGTAATGTAACACACACCCATACAATGCGCCCCACCCCGTGATGTTTTTCTCACACCTACTAGTGAATGTAATGTAACACACACCCATACAATGCGCACCACCCCGTGATGTTTTTCTCACTGCTACTAGTGAATGTAATGTAACACACCCATACAATGCGCACCACCCCGTGATGTTTTTCTCACTCCTACTAGTGAATGTAATGTAACACACACCCATACAATGCGCACCACCCCGTGATGTTTTTCTCACTCCTACTAGTGAATGTAATGTAACACACACCCATACAATGCGCACCACCCCGTGATGTTTTTCTCACTCCTACTAGTGAATGTAATGTAACACACACCCATACAATGCGCACCACCCCGTGATGTTTTTCTCACTCCTACTAGTGAATGTAATGTAACACACACCCATACAATGCGCACCACCCCGTAATGTTTTTCTCACTGCTACTAGTGAATGTAATGTAACACACCCATACAATGCGCACCACCCCGTGATGTTTTTCTCACTCCTACTAGTGAATGTAATGTAACACACACCCATACAATGCGCACCACCCCGTGATGTTTTTCTCACTCCTACTAGTGAATGTAATGTAACACACACCCATACAATGCGCACCACCCCGTGATGTTTTTCTCACTGCTACTAGTGAATGTAATGTAACACACCCATACAATGCGCACCACCCCGTGATGTTTTTCTCACTCCTAGTAGTGAATGTAATGTAACACACACCCATACAATGCGCACCACCCCGTGATGTTTTTCTCACTCCTACTAGTGAATGTAATGTAACACACACCCATACAATGCGCACCACCCCGTGATGCTTTTCTCACTCCTACTAGTGAATGTAATGTAACACACACCCATACAATGCGCACCACCCCGTGATGTTTTTCTCACTCCTACTAGTGAATGTAATGTAACACACACCCATACAATGCGCACCACCCCGTGATGTTTTTCTCAATACTACTAGTGAATGTAATGTAACACACACCCATACAATGCGCACCACCCCGTGATGTTTTTCTCACTCCTACTAGTGAATGTAATGTAACACACACCCATACAATGCGCACCACCCCGTGATGTTTTTCTCACTCCTACTAGTGAATCTAATGTAACACACACACAAACAATGCGCACCACCCCGTGATGTTTTTCTCACTCCTACTAGTGAATCTAATGTAACACACACCCATACAATGCGCACCACCCCGTGATGTTTTTCTCACTCCTACTAGTGAATGTAATGTAACACACACCCATACAATGCGCACCACCCCGTTACGTTTTTCTCACTACTACTAGTGAATGTAATGTAACACACACCCATACAATGCGCACCACCCCGTGATGTTTTTCTCACTCCTAATAGTGAATGTAATGTAACACACACCCATACAATGCGCACCACCCCGTGATGTTTTTCTCACTCCTACTTGTGAATCTAATGTAACACACACCCATACAATGCGCACCACCCCGTGATGTTTTTCTCACTGCTACTAGTGAATGTAATGTAACACACACCCATACAATGCGCACCACCCCGTGATGTTTTTCTCACTCCTACTAGTGAATCTAATGTAACACACACCCATACAATGTGCACAACCTCGTGATGTTTTTCTCACTCCTACTAGTGAATGTAATGTAACACACACCATTACAATGCGCACCACCCCGTGATGTTTTTCTCACTCCTACTAGTGAATCTAATGTAACACACACCCATACAATACGCACCACCCCGTGATGTTTTTCTCACTCCTACTAGTGAATCTAATGTAACACACACCCATACAATGCGCACCACCCAGTGATGTTTTTCTCACTACTACTAGTGAATCTAATGTAACACACACCCATACAATACGCACCACCCCGTGATGTTTTTCTCACTCCTACTAGTGAATCTAATGTAACACACACCCATACAATGCGCACCACCCAGTGATGTTTTTCTCACTACTACTAGTGAATCTAATGTAACACACACCCATACAATGGGCACCACCCCGTGATGTTTTTCTCACTCCTACTAGTGAATGTAATGTAAGACACAGCCATACAATGCGCATCACCCCGTGATGTTTTTCTCACTCCTACTAGTGAATCTAATGTAACACACACCCATACAATGCGCACCACCCCGTGATGTTTTTCTCACTCCTACTAGTGAATGTAATGTAACACACACCCATACAATGCGCACCACCCCGTGATGTTTTCTCACTCCTACTAGTGAATGTAATGTAACACACACCCATACAATGCGCACCACCCCGTGATGTTTTCTCACTCCTACTAGTGAATGTAATGTAACACACACCCATACAATGCGCACCAGCCCGTGATGTTTTTCTCACACCTACTAGTGAATGTAATGTAACTCACACCCATACAATGTGAACCACCCCGTGATGTTTTTCTCACTCCTACTAGTGAAACTAATATAACACACACCCATACAATGCGCACCACCCCGCGATGTTTTTCAGAAACCTATCCTACATTGCCACTGCATGTTCCCTGACCTCCCCATGCTGACCACCACGCTGTGCTTTTCTCCATCCTACATTGCCACTCACTGCCTATCCTAATTCAGACCCTCTGATTCACACCACTCCGTGATGTTTTTCTCACTCCTATTAGTGAATGTAATGTAACACACACCCATACAACGCGCACCACCCGGCGATGTTTTTCTCACTCCTACTAGTGAATGTAATGTAACACACACCCATACAATGCGCACCACCCCGTGATGTTTTTCTCACTCCTACTAGTGACTCTAATGTAACACACACCCATACAATGCGCACCACCCCGTGATGTTTTTCTCACTGCTACTAGTGAATGTAATGTAACACACACCCATACAATGCGCACAACCCCGTGATGTTTTTCTCACTCCTACTAGTGAATCTAATGTAACACACACCCATACAATGCGCACCACCCCGTGATGTTTTTCTCACTCCTACTAGTGAATGTAATGTAACACACACCCATACAATGCGCACCACCCCGTGATGTTTTCTCACTCCTACTAGTGACTGTAATGTAACACACACCCATACAATGCGCACCACCCCGTGATGTTTTTCTCACTCCTACTAGTGAATGTAATGTAACACACACCCATACAATGCGCACGACCCCGTGATGTTTTTCTCACTACTACTAGTGTAACTTATGTAACACACACCCATACAATGCGCACCACCCCGTGATGTTTTTCTCACTGCTACTAGTGAATGTAATGTAACACACCCATACAATGCGCACCACCCCGTGATGTTTTTCTCACTCCTACTAGTGAATGTAATGTAACACACACCCATACAATGCGCACCACCCCGTGATGTTTTTCTCACTCCTACTAGTGAATGTAATGTAACACACACCCATACAATGCGCACCACCCCGTGATGTTTTTCTCACTCCTACTAGTGAATGTAATGTAACACACACCCATACAATGCGCACCACCCCGTGATGTTTTTCTCACTCCTACTAGTGAATGTAATGTAACACACACCCATACAATGCGCACCACCCCGTGATGTTTTTCTCACTCCTACTAGTGAATGTAATGTAACACACACCCATACAATGCGCACTACCCCGTGATGTTTTTCTAACTCCTACTAGTGAATGTAATGTAACACACACCCGTACAATGCGCACCACCCCGTGATGTTTTTCTCACTCCTACTAGTGAATCTAATGTAAGACACACCCGTACAATGCGCACCACCCCGTGATGTTTTTCTCACTGCTACTAGTGAATGTAATGTAACACACACCCATACAATGCGCACCACCCCGTGATGTTTTTCTCACTCCTACTAGTGAATCTAATGTAACACACACCCATACAATGCTCACAACCCCGTGATGTTTTTCTCACTCCTACTAGTGACTGTAATGTAACACACATCCATACAATGCGCACCACCCCGTGATGTTTTTCTCACTCCTACTAGTGAATGTAATGTAACACACACCCATACAATGCGCACCACCCCGTGATGTTTTTCTCACTCCTACTAGTGAATCTTATGTAACACACACCCATACAATGCGCACCACCCCGTGATGTTTTTCTCACTGCTACTAGTGAATGTAATGTAACACACCCATACAATGCGCACCACCCCGTGATGTTTTTCTCACTCCTACTAGTGAATGTAATGTAACACACACCCATACAATGCGCACCACCCCGTGATGTTTTTCTCACTCCTACTAGTGAATGTAATGTAACACACACCCATACAATGCGCACCACCCCGTGATGCTTTTCTCACTCCTACTAGTGAATGTAATGTAACACACACCCATACAATGCGCACCACCCCGTGATGTTTTTCTCACTCCTACTAGTGAATGTAATGTAACACACACCCATACAATGCGCACCACCCCGTGATGTTTTTCTCACTACTACTAGTGAATGTAATGTAACACACACCCATACAATGCGCACCACCCCGTGATGTTTTTCTCACTCCTACTAGTGAATGTAATGTAACACACACCCATACAATGCGCACCACCCCGTGACGTTTTTCTCACTACTACTAGTGAATGTAATGTAACACACACCCATACAATGCGCACCACCCCGTGATGTTTTTCTCACTCCTAATAGTGAATGTAATGTAACACACACCCATACAATGCGCACCACCCCGTGATGTTTTTCTCACTCCTACTTGTGAATCTAATGTAACACACACCCATACAATGCGCACCACCCCGTGATGTTTTTCTCACTGCTACTAGTGAATGTAATGTAACACACACCCATACAATGTGCACAACCTCGTGATGTTTTTCTCACTCCTACTAGTGAATGTAATGTAACACACACCATTACAATGCGCACCACCCCGTGATGTTTTTCTCACTCCTACTAGTGAATCTAATGTAACACACACCCATACAAGGCGCACCACCCCGTGATGTTTATCTCACTCCTACTAGTGAATGTAATGTAACACACCCATACAATGCGCACCACCCCGTGGTGTTTTTCTCACTCCTACTAGTGAATGTAATGTAACACAAACCCATACAATGTGCACCACCCCGTGATGTTTTTCTCATTCCTACTAGTTAATGTAATGTAACACACACCCATGCAATGCGCACCACCCCGTGATGTTTTTCCACTCCTACTAGTGAATGTAATGTAACACACACCCATACAATACGCACCACCCCGTGATGTTTTTCTCACTCCTACTAGTGAATCTAATGTAACACACACCCATACAATGCGCACCACCCAGTGATGTTTTTCTCACTACTACTAGTGAATCTAATGTAACACACACCCATACAATGGGCACCACACCGTGATGTTTTTCTCACTCCTACTAGTGAATGTAATGTAACACACAGCCATACAATGCGCATCACCCCGTGATGTTTTTCTCACTCCTACTAGTGAATCTAATGTAACACACACCCATACAATGCGCACCACCCCGTGATGTTTTTCTCACTCCTACTAGTGAATCTAATGTAACACACACCCATACAATGCGCACCACCCCGTGATGTTTTTCTCACTCCTACTAGTGAATGTAATGTAACACACACCCATACAATGCGCACCACCCCGTGATGTTTTCTCACTCCTACTAGTGAATGTAATGTAACACACACCCATACAATGCGCACCACCCCGTGATGTTTTTCTCACACCTACTAGTGAATGTAATGTAACACACACACATACAATGCGAACCACCCCGTGATGTTTTTCTCACTCCTACTAGTGAAACTAATGTAACACACACCCATACAATGCGCACCACCCCGCGATGTTTTTCAGAAACCTATCCTACATTGCCACTTCATGTTCCCTGACCTCCCCATGCTGACCACCCCGCTGTGCTTTTCTCCATCCTACATTGCCACTCACTGCCTATCCTAATTCAGACCCTCCGATTCACACCACTCCGTGATGTTTTTCTCACTCCTATTAGTGAATGTAATGTAACACACACCCATACAACGCGCACCACCCGGCGATGTTTTTCTCACTCGTACTAGTGAATGTAATGTAACACACACCCATACAATGCGCACCACCCCGTGATGTTTTTCTCACTCCTACTAGTGAATGTAATGTAACACACACCCATACAATGCGCACCACCCCGTGATGATTTTCTCACTCCTACTAGTGAATCTAATGTAACACACACCCATACAATGCGCACCACCCCGTGATGTTTTTCTCACTCCTACTAGTGAATGTAATGTAACACACACCCATACAATGCGCACCACCCCGTGATGTTTTTCTCACTCCTACTAGTGAATGTAATGTAACACACACCCATACAATGCGCACCACCCCGTGATGTTTTTCTCACTCCTACTAGTGAATGTAATGTAACACACACCCATACAATGCGCACCACCCCGTGATGTTTTTCTCACTCCTACTAGTGAATGTAATGTAACACACACCCATACAATGCGCACCACCCCGTGATGTTTTTCTCACTCCTACTAGTGAATGTAATGTAACACACACCCATACAATGCGCACCACCCCGTGATGTTTTTCTCACTCCTACTAGTGAATGTAATGTAACACACACCCATACAATGCGCACCACCCCGTGATGTTTTTCTCACTCCTACTAGTGAATGTAATGTAACACACACCCATACAATGCGCACCACCCCGTGATGTTTTTCTCACTCCTACTAGTGAATGTAATGTAACACACACCCATACAATGCGCACTACCCCGTGATGTTTTTCTAACTCCTACTAGTGAATGTAATGTAACACACACCCGTACAATGCGCACCACCCCGTGATGTTTTTCTCACTCCTACTAGTGAATCTAATGTAAGACACACCCGTACAATGCGCACCACCCCGTGATGTTTTTCTCACTGCTACTAGTGAATGTAATGTAACACACACCCATACAATGCGCACCACCCCGTGATGTTTTTCTCACTCCTACTAGTGAATCTAATGTAACACACACCCATACAATGCTCACAACCCCGTGATGTTTTTCTCACTCCTACTAGTGACTGTAATGTAACACACATCCATACAATGCGCACCACCCCGTGATGTTTTTCTCACTCCTACTAGTGAATGTAATGTAACACACACCCATACAATGCGCACCACCCCGTGATGTTTTTCTCACTCCTACTAGTGAATCTTATGTAACACACACCCATACAATGCGCACCACCCCGTGATGTTTTTCTCACTGCTACTAGTGAATGTAATGTAACACACCCATACAATGCGCACCACCCCGTGATGTTTTTCTCACTCCTACTAGTGAATGTAATGTAACACACACCCATACAATGCGCACCACCCCGTGATGTTTTTCTCACTCCTACTAGTGAATGTAATGTAACACACACCCATACAATGCGCACCACCCCGTGATGCTTTTCTCACTCCTACTAGTGAATGTAATGTAACACACACCCATACAATGCGCACCACCCCGTGATGTTTTTCTCACTCCTACTAGTGAATGTAATGTAACACACACCCATACAATGCGCACCACCCCGTGATGTTTTTCTCACTACTACTAGTGAATGTAATGTAACACACACCCATACAATGCGCACCACCCCGTGATGTTTTTCTCACTCCTACTAGTGAATCTAATGTAACACACACCCATACAATGCGCACCACCCCGTGACGTTTTTCTCACTACTACTAGTGAATGTAATGTAACACACACCCATACAATGGGCACCACACCGTGATGTTTTTCTCACTCCTACTAGTGAATGTAATGTAACACACAGCCATACAATGCGCATCACCCCGTGATGTTTTTCTCACTCCTACTAGTGAATCTAATGTAACACACACCCATACAATGCGCACCACCCCGTGATGTTTTTCTCACTCCTACTAGTGAATCTAATGTAACACACACCCATACAATGCGCACCACCCCGTGATGTTTTTCTCACTCCTACTAGTGAATGTAATGTAACACACACCCATACAATGCGCACCACCCCGTGATGTTTTCTCACTCCTACTAGTGAATGTAATGTAACACACACCCATACAATGCGCACCACCCCGTGATGTTTTTCTCACACCTACTAGTGAATGTAATGTAACACACACACATACAATGCGAACCACCCCGTGATGTTTTTCTCACTCCTACTAGTGAAACTAATGTAACACACACCCATACAATGCGCACCACCCCGCGATGTTTTTCAGAAACCTATCCTACATTGCCACTGCATGTTCCCTGACCTCCCCATGCTGACCACCCCGCTGTGCTTTTCTCCATCCTACATTGCCACTCACTGCCTATCCTAATTCAGACCCTCCGATTCACACCACTCCGTGATGTTTTTCTCACTCCTATTAGTGAATGTAATGTAACACACACCCATACAACGCGCACCACCCGGCGATGTTTTTCTCACTCGTACTAGTGAATGTAATGTAACACACACCCATACAATGCGCACCACCCCGTGATGTTTTTCTCACTCCTACTAGTGAATGTAATGTAACACACACCCATACAATGCGCACCACCCCGTGATGATTTTCTCACTCCTACTAGTGAATCTAATGTAACACACACCCATACAATGCGCACCACCCCGTGATGTTTTTCTCACTCCTACTAGTGAATGTAATGTAACACACACCCATACAATGCGCACCACCCCGTGATGTTTTTCTCACTCCTACTAGTGAATGTAATGTAACACACACCCATACAATGCGCACCACCCCGTGATGTTTTTCTCACTCCTACTAGTGAATGTAATGTAACACACACCCATACAATGCGCACCACCCCGTGATGTTTTTCTCACTCCTACTAGTGAATGTAATGTAACACACACCCATACAATGCGCACCACCCCGTGATGTTTTTCTCACTCCTACTAGTGAATGTAATGTAACACACACCCATACAATGCGCACCACCCCGTGATGTTTTTCTCACTCCTACTAGTGAATGTAATGTAACACACACCCATACAATGCGCACCACCCCGTGATGTTTTTCTCACTCCTACTAGTGAATGTAATGTAACACACACCCATACAATGCGCACCACCCCGTGATGTTTTTCTCACTCCTACTAGTGAATGTAATGTAACACACACCCATACAATGCGCACTACCCCGTGATGTTTTTCTAACTCCTACTAGTGAATGTAATGTAACACACACCCGTACAATGCGCACCACCCCGTGATGTTTTTCTCACTCCTACTAGTGAATCTAATGTAAGACACACCCGTACAATGCGCACCACCCCGTGATGTTTTTCTCACTGCTACTAGTGAATGTAATGTAACACACACCCATACAATGCGCACCACCCCGTGATGTTTTTCTCACTCCTACTAGTGAATCTAATGTAACACACACCCATACAATGCTCACAACCCCGTGATGTTTTTCTCACTCCTACTAGTGACTGTAATGTAACACACATCCATACAATGCGCACCACCCCGTGATGTTTTTCTCACTCCTACTAGTGAATGTAATGTAACACACACCCATACAATGCGCACCACCCCGTGATGTTTTTCTCACTCCTACTAGTGAATCTTATGTAACACACACCCATACAATGCGCACCACCCCGTGATGTTTTTCTCACTGCTACTAGTGAATGTAATGTAACACACCCATACAATGCGCACCACCCCGTGATGTTTTTCTCACTCCTACTAGTGAATGTAATGTAACACACACCCATACAATGCGCACCACCCCGTGATGTTTTTCTCACTCCTACTAGTGAATGTAATGTAACACACACCCATACAATGCGCACCACCCCGTGATGCTTTTCTCACTCCTACTAGTGAATGTAATGTAACACACACCCATACAATGCGCACCACCCCGTGATGTTTTTCTCACTCCTACTAGTGAATGTAATGTAACACACACCCATACAATGCGCACCACCCCGTGATGTTTTTCTCACTACTACTAGTGAATGTAATGTAACACACACCCATACAATGCGCACCACCCCGTGATGTTTTTCTCACTCCTACTAGTGAATGTAATGTAACACACACCCATACAATGCGCACCACCCCGTGACGTTTTTCTCACTACTACTAGTGAATGTAATGTAACACACACCCATACAATGCGCACCACCCCGTGATGTTTTTCTCACTCCTAATAGTGAATGTAATGTAACACACACCCATACAATGCGCACCACCCCGTGATGTTTTTCTCACTCCTACTTGTGAATCTAATGTAACACACACCCATACAATGCGCACCACCCCGTGATGTTTTTCTCACTGCTACTAGTGAATGTAATGTAACACACACCCATACAATGTGCACAACCTCGTGATGTTTTTCTCACTCCTACTAGTGAATGTAATGTAACACACACCATTACAATGCGCACCACCCCGTGATGTTTTTCTCACTCCTACTAGTGAATCTAATGTAACACACACCCATACAAGGCGCACCACCCCGTGATGTTTATCTCACTCCTACTAGTGAATGTAATGTAACACACCCATACAATGCGCACCACCCCGTGGTGTTTTTCTCACTCCTACTAGTGAATGTAATGTAACACAAACCCATACAATGTGCACCACCCCGTGATGTTTTTCTCATTCCTACTAGTTAATGTAATGTAACACACACCCATACAATGCGCACCACCCCGTGATGTTTTTCCACTCCTACTAGTGAATGTAATGTAACACACACCCATACAATACGCACCACCCCGTGATGTTTTTCTCACTCCTACTAGTGAATCTAATGTAACACACACCCATACAATGCGCACCACCCAGTGATGTTTTTCTCACTACTACTAGTGAATCTAATGTAACACACACCCATACAATGGGCACCACACCGTGATGTTTTTCTCACTCCTACTAGTGAATGTAATGTAACACACAGCCATACAATGCGCATCACCCCGTGATGTTTTTCTCACTCCTACTAGTGAATCTAATGTAACACACACCCATACAATGCGCACCACCCCGTGATGTTTTTCTCACTCCTACTAGTGAATCTAATGTAACACACACCCATACAATGCGCACCACCCCGTGATGTTTTTCTCACTCCTACTAGTGAATGTAATGTAACACACACCCATACAATGCGCACCACCCCGTGATGTTTTCTCACTCCTACTAGTGAATGTAATGTAACACACACCCATACAATGCGCACCACCCCGTGATGTTTTTCTCACACCTACTAGTGAATGTAATGTAACACACACACATACAATGCGAACCACCCCGTGATGTTTTTCTCACTCCTACTAGTGAAACTAATGTAACACACACCCATACAATGCGCACCACCCCGCGATGTTTTTCAGAAACCTATCCTACATTGCCACTGCATGTTCCCTGACCTCCCCATGCTGACCACCCCGCTGTGCTTTTCTCCATCCTACATTGCCACTCACTGCCTATCCTAATTCAGACCCTCCGATTCACACCACTCCGTGATGTTTTTCTCACTCCTATTAGTGAATGTAATGTAACACACACCCATACAACGCGCACCACCCGGCGATGTTTTTCTCACTCGTACTAGTGAATGTAATGTAACACACACCCATACAATGCGCACCACCCCGTGATGTTTTTCTCACTCCTACTAGTGAATGTAATGTAACACACACCCATACAATGCGCACCACCCCGTGATGATTTTCTCACTCCTACTAGTGAATCTAATGTAACACACACCCATACAATGCGCACCACCCCGTGATGTTTTTCTCACTCCTACTAGTGAATGTAATGTAACACACACCCATACAATGCGCACCACCCCGTGATGTTTTTCTCACTCCTACTAGTGAATGTAATGTAACACACACCCATACAATGCGCACCACCCCGTGATGTTTTTCTCACTCCTACTAGTGAATGTAATGTAACACACACCCATACAATGCGCACCACCCCGTGATGTTTTTCTCACTCTTACTAGTGAATGTAATGTAACACACACCCATACAATGCGCACCACCCCGTGATGTTTTTCTCACTCCTACTAGTGACTCTAATGTAACACACACCCATACAATGCGCACCACCCCGTGATGTTTTTCTCACTGCTACTAGTGAATGTAATGTAACACACACCCATACAATGCGCACCACCCCGTGATGTTTTTCTCACTCCTACTAGTGAATCTAATGTAACACACACCCATACAATGCGCACAACCCCGTGATGTTTTTCTCACTCCTACTAGTGAATGTAATGTAACACACACCCATACAATGCGCACCACCACGTGATGTTTTTCTCACTCCTACTAGTGACTGTAATGTAACACACACCCATACAATGCGCACCACCCCGTGATGTTTTTCTCACTCCTACTAGTGAATGTAATGTAACACACACCCATACAATGCGCACCACCCCGTGATGTTTTTCTCACTCCTACTAGTGAATGTAATGTAAAACACACCCATACAATGCGCACCACCCCGTGATGTTTTTCTCACTGCTACTAGTGAATGTAATGTAACACACCCATACAATGCGCACCACCCCGTGATGTTTTTCTCACTCCTACTAGTGAATGTAATGTAACACACACCCATACAATGCGCACCACCCCGTGATGTTTTTCTCACTCCTACTAGTGAATGTAATGTAACACACACCCATACAATGCGCACCACCCCGTGATGTTTTTCTCACTCCTACTAGTGAATGTAATGTAACACACACCCATACAATGCGCACCACCCCGTGATGTTTTTCTCACTCCTACTAGTGAATGTAATGTAACACACACCCATACAATGCGCACCACCCCGTGATGTTTTTCTCACTCCTACTAGTGAATGTAATGTAACACACACCCATACAATGCGCACCACCCCGTGATGTTTTTCTCACTCCTACTAGTGAATGTAATGTAACACACACCCATACAATGCGCACCACCCCGTGATGTTTTTCTCACTCCTACTAGTGAATCTAATGTAACACACACCCGTACAATGCGCACCACCCCGTGATGTTTTTCTCACTGCTACTAGTGAATGTAATGTAACACACACCCATACAATGCGCACCACCCCGTGATGTTTTTCTCACTCCTACTAGTGAATCTAATGTAACACACACCCATACAATGCGCACAACCCCGTGATGTTTTTCTCACTCTTACTAGTGAATGGCCTGTTAGAAACCCTTACAATGCT